>NC_092810.1:137030425-137244771 GCF_040954645.1 Diabrotica undecimpunctata
ACAGTTTGAAAAATGTTTTTTTATTTTATTTTGTTTAGTTTATGTTTAAGCAATTATGCCTACTTAGTCACCGTTTTAAAGAATTTTTAATCACATTTTTATTGTTTTTTACTTCTCGTCATATATGTGATTTAGTGATTAGTGAGATACCGATAACTAGGATCGGTTCTAGGATTCTGAGCGCTTCGGGCAAAATAAAATGTGGCGCCCTTTCATACAAGAATATATTAAACTGCAAAATAAATAAAATAGTTAAAAAGGGCAAACAATCAAAATACATAATAAATAACTATGTAAAAATGTATTTAAAAAAGAATACAATAGTTATTTACATTGAAGGGATGCAACATCTGGAATAGCATAACGAATACGTTTGAAAAGTATATATATATATATATATATATATATATATATATATATATATATATATATATATATATATAAAGAATAAAGAATAAAGTAAGTAAAGAAAGTATAAAGAATAAAATAGAATAGAAATATGCTTTATTGTCGCTGAAAATTGTGCAATTTTATCGACAAATATTTTTAAATTATTGATGTCATTTATAAAGATAAGGAAAAGTAGAGGACTCAATACTGAACCTTGTAGTACTCCACATACAATTATTTTGTAACTAAAGCCAGTTTCATTTGCTCTAACTAGTTGTTTCCGATTTCCTAAATAAAATTGGAACCAATTCAAAGAAATACCCCCAATTCCGTAGAATTTTAGTTTTTTTATTGAAATGCCATGATTTACACAATCAAAAGCTTTTTACAGTCGCAAAAAACAGTGGTAGTGTAAAGATTTTTGTTTGCTGCTTGATAATCCTCATGTGCAGAAAAAATAGCATTACTGGTACATTTATTAGATAAAAAGCCGAACTGATTTTGTGATCAAATGTTGTTTTCAACGAGAAAGGACATAAGTCGGGCTTTTATAAGTCTCTCAATAATTTTGGATAGTACAGGTTGTAACGCAATAGGTATATAGTTACAGACATTCGATTTTTCACAACCCTTATGAAGAGGAATAGTAATGGCTGTCTTTAGGCCCAATGGAAATATACCTTTTAATTAGTGAGACCAGGACTTCCAACACATTTTTGTGGAACAACGGCTTGAGGATGAGGTCGGAAGTCCGCAGCCTATTTAATAGAGCCAAAAGTAACCAAGACTGGGATGCCTACAGGTATAAGCTAACGTTATACAATAAAGAAATTCGGAAAGCTAAAAGGAATTCATGGAGAGAGTTTTGCGAGGAGATTAAAGATATCCCAGCATGTTCTCGAATCCATAAAGTCCTGGCAAAGGACGGTTCAAAGAAACGAAAGAAGTAGGTTTCCTAAAGTAAGCTAATGGCTAATGGCAAATTTACGGACACCAAAGAGGAAAGTATAAGAGAACTGATTAACACGCACTTTCCGGGCTCAACAATTCTGGAGGATGCAGATAAGCATGTCCTCCGGAGCCACGACAGCCGTGCCGGAGGCATCAAGGAATTTGGGTATCGGTCAAAATACTTGGGAATTCCAAGGTTGGCCAAATCCAAATTTCTAATTGATTCGATGCAGGGAAATTCCACTTTCGCTACGTAAAACAAAGGATTTGTTTTACATAAAAGCAGGTAGATTTTCTCTCATCGATCAGTCGAGCTTGCCTCTTCTTACTGTAGACCTAGTCGGTGCTTTATTGTATCAACTTGAGCTATTGTTTTATTTCTGATTTCCTGTGTACCTTTTTATTTTAGCAGTTGTCGTATATTCAGACCTTTTCAGGTTAGAATATTACTATTGTTCATGTATTGATTTATTTACTATTTTATTTGATTATTTTTGATTGTTTATATTTCTTGTATTTGTGTCTAAGTAGTTCTTTCCGGTAAGTTAAAGAACTCTTAGAAATATTTTTCTGATATTTCACTTGTGTTTCATTGTGTGTCTAAGTCGTTCTTTTCCGGTAAGTCAAAAGAACACTTAGAAGTATTTCCATATTTGCACTCTTATTTCTGATATTTCGTATACTTGTCTCTGTTACTTTCATTTTCACGCTAAGTCGTTTCTTCCGTAAGTCAAGAAACACTTAGCTATATTTCTATATCTTTTCCGCATTTTATTTTCTTATTTTCTATTACAAGTTGTTTCTTCTGTAAGTCAAGAAACACTTGTAAATATTTGTATTCTTATTTTTGCATTTTATTTTTTTTTATTCTATATTACAAGTCGTTTCTTCCGTAAGTCAAGAAACACTTGTAAATATTAATATTCTTCTATTGCATATTTGATTCTCTTGTTGTTTTTCTGTTCTAAGTTGTTTCTTCCGTAAGTCAAGAAACACTTAGACATATTTTCACATATTGTTTTATATTTACTTATTTCATTTGTTTATATTCCTCTCTTAAGTTGTTTCTTCCGTAAGTCAAGAAACACTTAAGAACATTTCTGCATTCTTTTACCTTGTGTATTTTTACTCATATTTCTGCATTTTTCTATTCTTTGATCTTGTACATTTTTACTTTTCATTCTTGTTTCTTGTAAGTTGTTTCTTCCGTAAGTCAAGAAACACTTAGAAACATATTCTTTGCACTACATTTATCATACCATTTTATTTTATTGTTTACCAAGTTATTCCTTCCGTAAGTCAAGGAATACTTAGATTATTTTACCTGTTCTGTTTTCCATTTTTGATCTGTTATTTTGTAACTGTTCCTTGGAACCGTTACCTGTAACAGATACTTGTCGCTGTAACGGTTATTCTGTAACGGCAACAGTACTGACCCATTTCACTAGCGACAAACGAAGATGGTAAACACCCGTTCCAATTCCGGAGACAGGAAAAAGTCCGAAGAGCCGGCGATGGGTCCTACAGGCCTAAATGCCCCCTCTCGGCAACAAGCAAACCAATATAGATCAAAGGCTCACAAAAACGCTGGAAAGGCTTCTTGATAGGTACATCAGAGACGAAGTGCTAAAAGATAATCCTTTGAGCAATCGTCAATATGCATACCAACCTGGTAAATCTACGGACTCTGCGTTGGGTGATCTAAATAGGCTTATCTGCAAGTCAATGGAAGATAAAGAGATAGCAATGGCCCCTTTTTTAGATATAGAAGGAGCATTTAATAATTTTACTACCAGCTCTTTGATAAGAGTTATGAGTAGACGAGGCGCACCTGCGGTAATATGCAGATGGATAAGGGCATCCCTGGAAATAGGACAGTAATGTCCACTCTGGGTAAAGCAATCATCAAAGCAAAAGTAGGTGGAGGCTGTCCACAAGGAAGAGTTCTGTCCCCTCTACTTTGGGCAACCTTGGTAGGTGATCTCAGAAATCTGTCCACAGAAGGCTTTTATTGTCTAGGATATGCTGACGATATAGCAGTCGTTGTCATGGGCAGGTTTGCTCAGGTGGTGTCTGAGAGAATGCAAGCAGTCCTAAACATAGTTGACGACTGGTGTAAACAAGAGAGACTGATAGTGAGTGCTCAGAAAACACAAATTGTCAACTTCACCAAAAAAAAAAACAGCACTGCAAGGCCTAAAACCACCGGTACTGGAATACTCACATTCTGAAAACTGCACAGAAAGCTACTATCTCCCTGGGCAGATGTAGAAGAATGTGCGGTAAGAATTGGGAACTTAACCCCAAAATTACTCTATGGTTATACACAAGGGTTATTAGACCCATAATAACCTATGGCTCGATGACGCGGTGGACAAAGACGCAGCAAGTGGGAGCAATAAGGCTGCTAGGCAATACACAAAGAGTAGCATGCCTGTGTATTACGGGGCCATAAAAACAACTCCTACTGCATCGCTGAAGTCCTGCTGAATCTACCACCACTTCATATCTTTATACAGGGCGAAGCCAGATCAGTGATGCACAGATTAATCCATAGTCAGCGACATATAAGCCAGATGCATGGTGCTGACAACAGAAAGCTAATCGAGAAGCTAAAAGCCGATATTGTAATGGGACAACCTATCGATGCAACAGCTACGAGATATAGCTTTAATAATAAGTTCACAGTTAATATACCAGGCAGGGAAGACTAGAATAAAGGTGTACCCATACAAGCTGCTGCTATCTGGTACACGGATGGCTCAAAAACATCGGAGAGTGTGGGAGCCGGCATAGTAGGGACAAATCAAGGGATACATTTACGGATAAAGTCTCAAAGCTATTAGACTTTATAAAAAGGGTCAGACTGGAGAATGTTATCTAGGACTAGAGGACCACAATAGATCTGAAAAGGACGCAGTGGAATAGGCCAAAAGGCCACCTCTCTAAATCTATCTATCTATCTACATTCTACATTAAGATTGAACTAAACTTCGATCATGGACATGGACGATCATACCTAGTAATGGTGGTATATTTTTCCACACAAGAAAAGGCTCGTTGACTTCAAGATAGTGTTCTGGAACTGCAACTATCGGGGTAAATAGTAATTCTTCTAGAAACAAAAATAGTTTATCTGTTTTATATCTCATAGAACGAATATTATTCAGAACCATACTAAAGTTGTCATCACTAAAATAATTTGAGGTTTCTACTCCCACAGAACACGTCGTATTCTTTAAAAATTTCGTTTTGGGGAGACACGGGAATAGTAATTTCAGTGAAATTCCCTTGATTTTTGCAGATGAATGATTCTTTCCGAAGTGAGATAGGACCTAAAATCTGGAGAGGCTTGGAGATGGCTACAGGCTTATTTTTTTTATTTTGTATATTAATCAAAACATACTTTTCCGATTTTTTCCAAATTTTTCCTTAGGGTTTGCTTTCAAATAGCCGAAACACTGGGTTTAGGTGTTTTTAGTCAAAAACCTGATTTCTAAAATTGCGCTGAGTCTTATTTTTTATTCACATAAAACCCAAAAAATGAAAAAATTGATCGAGGTTGTATCGACCTCAAAAGCTATGTTTAACCCCGCAAAAACTCTCAAAAACCATTAAAAACGCTAAAAAAAATGGTTTTTTCGCCGAATTTTTAAATATCCTAAAGGGCCCAGTTACTTCAAATTATATATAACCTATAAAAAAAACTGATTTGATCTATTTTGAAGTCTATAAACTGGAGAAAATCACCAAAAACCCCCTTAAACAATTTTTTGGGTTTTTGAAGATGGACCTGACGGAAAATTCTGAAAAAATCAGAAATATAGTTTGTGATTAAATATACAAAATAGAACAAAAATTTTATAAAAATTATACAAGTTTTGTAAAAGCCTCAACTATATGTGTTTCAATACTATATTGATTACAATTTCTTATTGATTACAATTGGTTACTATATTGATTACAATTTAAAAATCTTCTTCTTATTTTTTAATCATATAGATCTTAAAACATGAATAAAACTAAATTCTTGGAATGGGGGCATTTTGCCTATCTTACCCTTGCCTATCGCATCCTTTTAAGATGAGATAATATAGTTGATCTGGTAAATTCTGTTTTAATTTGGATTATAATTCTTTGTCAGAGGTGTCAGAAGCTTGTATGGAAAAAATACTATGATACAGATTTTTCTCCTTTTAAGGCTTTTTTTGATTTTATTGACAATTCTGTAACAACGTTGAATTGTAGAGTGGTTTTCCGTAAATCCGAATTGGTATGATAGCAGTGTTTCTGTAATTCCGTTTAATAGAAGCCTTTCCAATATTTTTAACATTATTGGTAACAAAATTACCGGTCAGAAGTCAGCACTATATATATATAAGGTTCTTGAACTCCTAAGTGGAGCATAGAACTTCAGTGAAAACGCGCCATCGGGTTCTATTTTGAGCTAAGGCCTTCACCTCATTCCAAGACTTTCCTTGGCCTCTTATCTCGTCCATGATGGATCTTCTCCAAGTTTGTACTGGGCGACCTCTTTTTCTTTTCCCTTGGGGATTCCACTCTAGGGCAGTCTTTGCGATACTGGAACTATTTTTTCGGAGTGTGTGACAGATCCAACCCCACTTTCTGGACTTGATTTCATTTTGTACCCTCTTTTGTTCGGTCAGGTGTAGCAGATCTTCGTTTCTGATGGTGTTAGGCCAGAATATACGAACAATTCTTCGTAGACATTTGTTAACAAAGACCTACAGTTTGTCTGTGAGGGGTTTGTCACTTTCCAGGTTTCACATCCGTAGAGTAGAACAGACATGACATTTGATCGGAATATTCGGATCTTTGTCCTTGTAGTATACTCGCCAGATCTCCAAACAGGGTTGAGCGTGCTGAAAGCTTGTTGGGCTTTTCGTATCCTCATACGAATATCGTTTTCTGTACCTCCGTTTTCTGTTATGACACTTCCAAGATACGTAAAGTTTTCCACATTTTCAATCTGCATATTGTCGATAGTAAATAGCGTGTTGTTCCTTGCATTTATTCTCATGGACTTGGTTTTACTAATATTGATTTTCAAACCTATTTTATTGGCTTCAGTGGAAAGTGTTTCCAATTGGTAAGCCAGATCTTGGAACCTTTGACCTAATAGGCAGATATCGTCTGCATTTTCTAGATCGCTTAGGCGTGTGGTTAATGTCCATTGTATCCCTCTTGTGACGGAGTCTAGTTTGGAGAGAACATAGTCTATAGCTATGTTAAAAAGAAACGGAAAAAGCACGCATCCCTGTCTAACTCCAGTAAGTATGTCGAATTCGTCACTGTTGATCCCATTGTGTGTCACGCTGCATTTCGCATCAGTATATAGTGACTTTATAATAGAAATTATTTTTTGCGGGATGTTTCTTAGCTCTAAAATTTTCCATACAGCAGCGTGAGACAAGCTATCAAAGGCAGGTATAGGGGTGTGTTCCATTCAACTGATTGTTTCATTATTACCCTCACAGTATTAATGTGGTCTATGCAGGAGGATTCTGGTCTAAAGCCTGCTTGATTAGCTCGAAACTCAACCTTGTTTGTTATTCTTTTCAGTATGATGGTCGCGAAAATTTTATTTATGACAGTAAGCAAGGTTATTCCTCTCCAATTTTTGCACAGTGTGAGGCTGCCTTTTTTTGGAAGCTTGATAATGTTACTTTTTTTCCAGCCCGCTGGAATGTGGTTTGTTCCTCACACCTCCCGGATTATGAGGAGAAAAAGTTCAGCAGGTAGATGCGGATCAGCTTTAAGTATTTCAGCAGCAATGTTATCGATGAAGTCAGCATTTACAGACCAGTAATTTTGCTGGTTTGACGATCATAGTAACTTGCGTATATTCTATTTGACTGGGAAATAACAAATGCCAATTACGTTGTTAAATATTAATGTCAATATTATGAATGCTTTTTAAATAAGATTTTTAAATACAGTGGCATCTATACAATCATATCCTGAGGCTGTATGCGAATCACCTTCATTCAGTAAGCTTCAATTTCGTCGTCGGAATTATTCCTCAAGTGTATGGTGAAAACTCTTGAAAGCTGCTCTAGGAATTGATTGTGTTTTTCAGAGGTTCAACATATTCGAGCAGTTGATTTTTCGATTGCACAGTTTTGATGGAGGTTTTTTTCCATATAATACTCGTACTTAATGTTATATTGATTGGAGTGTGGTTTAATTGTCGATTTTGGATTCAATGGTACTATAAATTTCCGATATATCTTTGATTTCGACAAAATATAACAAGCTCGGAACCTTGTTGGGATCAGTGGGCCAGTAAATCGATTTTTCTGTTAACAAATGGTTAAGTTTGTGCTGATGTTGTTAGTTTTAATTTCCAGCTGAAATATTTGATATTTCAGCCCCCAGTCACAAGGTAATGCGGCCAAATTCACACAGAGATTGTTCACATTCCTGAGAACGGATGATTTCTTAGTGGACTGTATATTGCTGCAACCACCATGCTGGAATAAACTTAGTATTTAATTTAGTTTATAAATTTTATTACTATATTTAGTCTTTAATAGGAGATTAATGCAGTCATAAATAAACAGATATAAAAATGCGAACAGTACGCCACTGATTTTCAGAAACTTATTCCATGAGTGTAGAAATCGAAATCTTGTTAAAAATTGCCTTGGGTCATTCATTAAATCATTTATCATTTTCATGTATCTTTATTTGGTTTGTTATAAGGAGGTAAGTAAAAATATAAGGAAAGTAATTAACTAGTATTGTGTTTTCTTTTTTACTTTCTTTAACTAGGGATGTATTTTGTTTTGATATAAGTTTTTTCTTATTTAGTTCGCGGTTTGAACAAAAAGTTCAAAGTGTTAATTCATGTTCTAGGAAGTTTTTAATTTTGGGATATTACATTTGATTTTTCATATTATTTCATATACCTACTCACTAAAATCTTTTTATTTCATGCACTTAATATAGATGAACTAAATATATAATATCCTCATTTACTAAATAGACACAAGTTTGAATGGTCTTCACGTGGGTATTATACTAACCTTTACATCCTGGTATTCAATAACAAACTATTCTGTAACTTTACTTTGCTGTAGATTACACAAGTTGCTTACCGTAAATTTTATAATTGGATACCAAACATACTCTCAAATCTACCTTAGCAGGTATTTTTATCTTAACAGGAAATAGGAAACCTTCCTCCTTTTCTATTTCCTCCTGCATGCTTTTTTCAGTTTGTGATAGCTAGTCTCATTAAATCATCCTCCATACTCCATATCAATTTTCCACGTCATCTTCGGTTGTCATTTTCTTTGCTTTCCCCACTTTGAACTTGTTTTATTGATAAAATTTTAACATATTCTTTTAAGGCCAGGTAAAAGTAGCCTTCGTCGGAAAATCAAAACAACCAATCTATCTGAGGGATCAAAAGAAAAGTAATGAATTAAGGAAGATGTTGTATTTATTGGCAAAATGCTAACATCTGTTAGTATTTTGTTAAAAAACTTATAAATATATGGAGAATCTTAATACTATGTATTTCAGAGACCTTGTTTGTTTGGAGGAAACTTGGATTTATTCAAAGGGAAATAAAACAATTTTTTGGCAAGACAACAATGTTAAAAGTGCACGTAAACCAGAAAAGTATGATGGTAAACGTTTTATAATTGTTCATGCTGGTTTTTCCAAACGATTTGATACCGAAGCAAGTTTTTATTTTGCTCAAAATCTAAAGTAGCTGGTTATCAAGGGGAAATGAACAATCAAATGTTCACTAAATGAATAAATGAACAATTAATTTCCAATTTAGAAGAGCTATCATTAATTGTGATGGACAATGATCCATATAACAGTGCTCTTTTCGAAAAACAATGTTCCACTCTTTCAACTAGAATGAAAATTATTACCTGGTTGACAACAATCAAGATCAAGTATGACGCAAAACTCATAAAACCTGAATTATTACAAATTGCAAAAATAAACAGAAAATAGAATGTATATATAATTAATGAGCTACTAAGAGAACATGGCCATGAAGTGAAGACTACCTCCTTATCACTGCAATTTCAACGCTATATAAATATGTGGAAAGAGGTACTAATCCGATGTAGCACAGAAATTTGGAAAAATTATTAAAAGTGGCATATCCGAGAAAAAATATGGTTGATATTAACATTCAACCAATCATAATAGACACTCGCAATATATGTAGGTAGCTCAGATTCTAACAGTGAAGAAATCTTAAATTTATGATTGTATTCAATGCTTAAATAAATATTTAAAATAAATTGTTTTGTTTACCCAGTTCAAAAGTTTTCTATTTTTCAATTTAATATTCATATTCCATTTGAATTTTGTGGTGTTCATTTTAGTATGTATTTTTTTTTAAATTTAGTTTGATAACATATGTGTCACACTTATCTAATCCTATTATGTCTATTGCAGTTTTAGTCATTTTGTATGGATAATACCCGTTACGAAGCTCAAAGATCTTCGAGCTTGAATCTATCAATCTTCTTAACAGTATTAAAACCTCAAAGTCATTAATTAATTCTGAAAACCATATTTAACACTAAATAAACGAAATAATTAAGATGATGTAGCCCTGAGGTAGATTTCTATCCAGTTTTTAAGACCATAACCCATATATTTGCTTATATGTAATGAAAACACTTTTATTTCTGATTACTAAGGTTTAAATATTTATTTACTGTAGATGTTATTGGACAACCTGTTTTTACAAATTGGTAAATTACAATAATAAATGTATACCCAGTTTCCAAAATGCAACAAATGAAAAAAAAAGAGAAGTATAAAAACGTCGATTGTAATATTAGACAAATTTGTATAAATTCGCGCATGACGTCAAAATGAAAGTGGTTTTAAATATTCCCCTAAGAACATCGGCGCTTGGAACACAACTAATTTGTAATTGGCAATAAAATGGTCATTTTATAGTTAATAGAGTTTCTATTAAACTATTTCAGATTGGGCAGACACGAATTGAGGACCAAAATGAAATTTTCAGTAAGGGTTTATTTTTATACCTGAAAAAATCGCACGAATTGAGGACCAAGACTTCAAGAAGGTATAAAATATTATTAAAAGTACGAATCCCAATAATCGTAGATATTTATTGCCTATTTAAGAAACAATATTTTAAACATAAAAGCGTTACACATCTTTACATTTAATATTTATAAAAATAAAAGAGGTACACATATTTACATTTAATATTTACACTTTCGCATCGGAAATACAGGTTGAAATACATATTATTTCTTACGTAGGTAATGTCTTTTCTTGTCAAAGAATTCATAGCATCACTGTTTTTCCTTATTCCTAACCTAATCTAACCTAACCTAAACTAGCGTAAACAATTTTGCGTTACATTTATTTACCGTACATATCCAAAACTTTTCACTACTTTTAAGCACTTTTTTTTCAGGATACTTACAATCATCCAACACAAGTAACTAGTTTCATTTAAGATCATTTTAATTTCACTCATTTTGACTACCTTTCAAGACAGCTCAAAATAAACTAAATCTAAAATAATATTTTATTATTAAATATTTCCTTACTCAATAAAATCTCGTTCGGTCCGTAATTCGGTGCACTTATTTTGGCTGTTCAGGTAGCGGTCCTCAATTCGAGAACACCGTTCAGATTTATTGAAATAAAGGTGTTTTATTATTTTGATTGAACAAATTAATATATAATACAGTGAACAAAAATAAATCTGCAAAATAAATTTGTGAATTTTATTTAAAAAAAAAAAAAATTCGCTTTTTATTCCTAGGAAGGTAACCTTCGAAAATTTTACGAGTTAATTGTTATCATACTCGACATACTTATTTTTTAGTTTAGCTATATACTCTATCAACGATTTTCTCTGTCATCCATGATTTCTTTGCTTTTGCTTACCCAATAACTTTTTCTGTCGCTTGCTACATGTTTGTTTATATTTCCAAATATTCTTCTACAGTTAGCTCGTCAGTTGGTTTAGCTGTTTCGAAGTTCTTTTCTATTACAATTTTAAGTTCTTCCTTTTTGTTATTTTCCCTTAAAGCCTTGATGCCATATTTTTTGTGTCTCTTCTTCTTCTTGTTAGAGAACAAGGATTTATTAAAGCATGCTACGTTTTTAAGATAACTGGTTTTCGCAATGTTTAAACAAATAACACAAGCGCTTACTAAAAAAATATAGCCAGAGTTTTACTGGACTATTTTTATATTTGCATTTATGATCCAGCCAGCAGTGTATAAGGTAAAAAATGATTTAAGTTGTTGTGCAAAGCTTTTTAATAGTCATATAATAAAAAGTTCAAACAAGTTAAGTTGTTAATTATTTTTTCTTTGAAAACAATATACATATTACTTTTAACGTTTAAACAATGACTACATTCTCTTATTCATAATAATTAACATATAATAAAAATACTTTTATTATTTTTTAAATCTTTTCCAAATAAACCGGAAATCGAATTTTTCTTATTGACAATGTACAATTAGACTTTCAGAGGGCTAGCCGTATTTCAAGTGCAATTTCTAAAGCAAAATAGTTTATAATTTTCTCTGTTGAATTTAATAGGATTTAGCGAAATTTATTTACTGGAAAATAAATTAATTGTTCCTAAAAATAAAATAAAGTGAGATCAATTTTTTAAGTCCGTTATTTCTGTTATTATAGGAGATATCAAAAAAAGTTAAGTACAAAAATAAGAGTTATCTTGTTTTAAAAAAATACTGTTTTAAATAAAACACCCTATCCTGTATTTTATATTAAACTTAAAGAATACCTACTAAGCTGTTTTGTGTTAAATATGGTATTTAAAAAGTTATATCTAAATTTCAATAAAAATCGTAACAAGTTCAACGCCATGTATAATTAAAAAGAAGTAGAAGAGTAACGACCTGTTGTAGCCACAGTTTTTAAATGCTTGTCAAAGTATTTCCTATTACTCAATTTTTCCGAGGTTTCCCATATTTCTCGGCCAGTGAAAACTATGTAGTTATTCATATTTCGACGAGCTACCCCAGATTAAAAATAAAATGCTTCTATCTGCAATGGAAACCAAGATAATGTAAATTTTCCCTACGTGTTTCGTAGTAACGTACCTTCGTTTGGAAGGGCTGTAAGTTTCGAAAAATTGGATGAATTTTATAGCTATAAGTTTCAATATAAAGTTTAGATTTTCATTCAAAATGTGTACAAATCGTACTTCTTAATGTTTATAAACAATGGAGATATGATTTTTTTAAAAATAGTGTCTAACTTCGTTCCTATTGGTCATAGAAGGTTTTTTTTTAATGTGAGTTCGTCAGGGAGTTAGTTGCTGGCAAGGGCCAGTAAGATAGCTGGTAGGAAAAGGATTTTGGGTTTGGGTCTTCTTCTGAATACATTGCCGATGGATGAGCAGGTAGTTTTTAGAATGCTTTGGGCTCTGAGGTTTTGGCCATGGATGGTGCTGATTGTATAACTCCTGCTTAGAGAGGAAAGCCTTTCATTAATGGGCTGGATGTTCGACAGGTGATGTATGAGGGCGGAGGGGTAATCGTGTCGCTTGTTATTTACTCTACGCAGGATTCTCCTCTCCATGCTAACAGTTTTTGTGTGAGATGGCCGGGCACCATAATATAGATATTAGATTTATACTCGATGACCGGCCTAATAAATGTTTTATATGTGTGTATGAGTGATCGTGGATGTGTTCTTCCGAATTTATCACAAAGAGCATTGAGTAGTCCGCGTCTGCTCCTAGCCTTGTTACAGGCTATGTCCAGTTCGATCCTCTAGTTCAGTGTTTGAGTTCTCTGGCTTAGAATTAGAAAAGGGAAGGTAGGCAGGGCGATGCGCGCCAAGAGCTCATTGGTCACTCAGATCGAGCATTTGGCGACACGGGAAGGTTTGGTATAGGCAGGTCAGCTGTGAGCGACATAAAGAGAAACAAAGACAAAATCTTAAAGTTTGTAAGCCTAACAGAAAGTGGTTCCTGTGTACGAAAAACACTGAAGCAATCGAAAAATCCCGTTTTAGAAGATGCTTTGTTTACGTGGATTTTGCAATAAATACGATTACATATTCCTGTAAGTGGTGATATGATTTGTGAGAAAGCTCGTGTTTTTCATCCCCAGATTACTAACTCCAATATCGAGTTTAATGGCAGGGATGGATCCCATAAGTCAGGGATGGTTAGACAAATTTAAAAATCGCCACGGAATAAGACGTTTAAAAATGACCGCTGAAAAACTATCCAATGATGAATCCGCTATCGGACCGCTCCAACTAGAGTTACAGAAAGATATTAACAGAAAAACAAATAAAAATTAACAGCGGAACAAGTGTACAATGCTGACGAATCTGGTTTGTACTGGCGAATATTGGACGATCATACTTTAGCATCTGCCAATGGGAAGTCGGTTTCCGGAAGAAAAATGATGAAGATAAGAGTGATATTCATGTCTTGTGCAAACGGGCATTTAAATCAACACGTCTTTACTGTTTATTATCGTGTACAAAAAAATGCTTGAGTTACGAACGACTTGTTTCTTGAGAGGCTTAAAATAGAATTTGTTCCCGCGGTCTGTCGCCATCTTTTGCCTCCTCGGGTACTTTTATTGTTAGATAATTGTACTGGGCATCCATCAACAGATGAACTTATCTCTGACGACGGCAACATTCTTGCAATGTTCCTGTCAGCTAACACCACGGCCTGGATACAACCAAAGTATCAAAACGTTATACAAAATGTGAAGTTAAATTACCGCAAATCACTTTTGGCTAACTCTCTTTCATTATGTTCTGAGAACCTCATATACATATTAAAATCGATATCTTTAAAGGACACTGTTTTTCTTCTGGCTAATTGCTGGGCCAATAATAATGCATCTCTAATTAACAAATCATGGAAGAATTTGCACCCCGAATTTCTCACTGATAATGATGAACCAGAAGATGATGTTCCCCTAGCCCAGATTTTTAATAGGTTGAGGGAACAAATAAGTTAGGCAGAAGCTCAAGAATCGAGAAGGGCTGCTGGTGGGACAGAAAGTGAGATACAAAGATATAAAGCGTTAACTGATTTAAGGAGATTGTGCGAGCGGCTATGTATAATGAGCAAGATGAGGACAATAGCGCTGAAGTTCTCGCCTCCGAAAAAGTTGGTAGTTCGGACCCATAAGGAGCTTTCAACACAGCTTTAAAATGGGATGAAGAACACATATTTAATAGCCACGAAGTTATGTTTCTCCGTCGGCTTAGAGATCAGGCTTTTGAAATAAGTTCGCAAATTATAAACAGAAGAGTATTACAGACTTTTTCAAGAAAAATTACCTAATGTTTTATTTGAATTCACTGTTTTACTTACATGGTTGTAATTTTAAAATGTTTGCATTGTTTTTTCTTTATACTGTAGTTCATATATGTAGTTCGGAGTTCATCACCATTCTCCTCTTAATCTCCATGTTATTTATTCTGTCTCTTCTTGTTACTCTGCAGCTTCTCCTTAGGAATTCCATCTCTGTTGCTCTTATTTTGTTTTTGGTTTTCTTATTTATTGTCCAATTTTCACACCCATAAGTGAGGATACTTCTTGCCATGGTATTATATATTTTTTTCTTTGTTTTCATGCTGATGTTCTTATCCCATAGTACCGGGTTCAATTTTCGTATGCAGTCTCTTGTTTGTCCTAGTCTATTTTTTATATCTTCCTCCGTTGTTCCTTTGTTTGATATTATGAAACCTAAATACTTATACTTGTCTGTTCCTTTGATTTGTTTACCTTCGTCTATTTCCAGCTGTTTTATTTCTGTATTCTCCGTTGTTAGGTATTCAGTTTTCTTTAGGTTTATTTCCATCCCATTCTTTGTATATTCCTGCTCCAGTTTTCTCATCATAAAACTGAGGTCATCCTCGTCTTGTGCGATCACTATTTGGTCGTCGGCAAAACTTAGCGTATATAGATATTCGTTCCTTACTGGTATACCCATTCCTTCGCACTTTCTTTTCCATGGTTTCAGGGTTTTTTCCAGGAATATTTTGAACAGGGTGGGGGATGTGGAGCAACCCTGTAGTAGTCCCTTTGTCGTCTTAAATGGCCTGCATATTCTATTGCCCGTTTTGATAGCTACTTCGTTATTCTTGTAGAGTGCTTTTACCGCGTTTATTAATCTTCGTGGAACTTCGATGTCTTCCATTGCTTCCCATAGCTTGGTTCTAGGTATTGAGTCTGCAGTTCAAAAATCAATTAAACAAACTAAGGTTAAATATAATTAATTTGGATGCCTTGATAATCCGCAAGGGACTTGTTTTTGCCTCTCCGGATTAACGAGGCCCTACTGTAACTTACAAACTATTTATTCGATGTAGTAGAGGTTTAGCACACTTCAATAAGTCATTAATTGTCATAATTTCAAGTAGTTATGTTACATGTAATTATTCAAAAAACAAAGTTATTAACATTTATAAATTACTGCAAAAATAAGGGTTTTTTGGAATTATCTCGGTCAATTGTTGATGTGTTGTAATTTTGAAACGTTTATGTGAAAATGTATAAGAAACGTTTTATAGGAAAAAAATGATTTTTTCACTTTTTATGATTGCAAAAAAATACAAAGCAAAATCAGGTGTAAGTACCTCTTCAAGGATTCGTCATCAGCTATCACTCATAGAACTTTTAGAACCTTCAAAAACCTGTATAATGTGAAAATTGTTAACTTTTGAAATAGCTAGGCGTTACTACAATATCAAAAATAATAATCAAGAACTTTTCATGTAAATTTGATTCATTAAAAATATAAATGTTCGAATATTTTTATTTTATTATAGTTTTGTTTCGATTCCAAATATTAGATTACCATATTTCATCTAATATGTTCTATTACTATTCTCTTACTTAAGATAGCTTTCTTTTAAGAAACTACTTAACACAGATCCCATGGAGAGGGCACTTTAAATTTGAACATAATCTGAAAACAATGTGGTATGTATGTCCGCCTCTGTGAATACGTATATAAGTATGGAAAAGAAGGGACAGTTAGTAGGTAGAGTAGAAAGTTTTTAATGGTATTCCGGTAGCGTCCGGCGCACTCTCATCGTCTCTTTATAATTAAAGAAACAAAATCGTGAAACACATCATTAAGCGCATTTTTATTCAAACACGCCAGTTCTACTGACCTTAAAAAACGCTCATCACCATCGCCAGATCAACAGTGCCGTAGATCACCAGATTGTATCTTTAGGACATTATACGATTCAAATTAATCAATTTTTTTATTTTGAACCAAGTCCACTAGAGAACAATATATGGAAATAGAACTATACTTCAAATCCTTTAAATTTTTCAACCAAGATGTGCTTTATCTCCATCCATTTTCATCTGTATTCTAAAACTGTAAAATTGGTTTTGAATAATTCTTCAAAAGATAAGAATGTTTAAATAAATTTGTCACAAGATTTCAGATTCTAGAACTTCTTTAAAAATTTGCAAAATGTACAAAATATACAAATTGTAAGGATTATAATATAGATATATAGGTCCTCTGGATGGTAACGGACTGACACACTCACGTCGATATGAAAAGTTTAGTTTAGTGCCTTCAATGAAACACTGAATATTGGGAAACATTGGAAGATGGGTTGCTTTCAATTTTAATTTACGAGTGAATATAAGTTGGCCGAAAGATGAGTAGTACGGTAAAAGATAGGGTCTTAAGACACCAAAATTGAAATAAACAAGTAAAACATCTATGTATATAAAAAGCTATGATGACAGTGATAGGTCACACTATAAATCCAGTTAACTAACGGCGCCATCTAGGAGAGAAATATAAACTACCATATTTCAATCATATTTTGTTCTTAAAACAGCTATTAAAATAACTTATTTATAAATTCAATTGATAAAGATTGTAAACACAATTGAAAGCTTGACATAAAGAATAGTTTACCAATAGCCCCTTTTATTGACTCCAACCCATAAAAAACATATACATATATATATATATATATATATATATATATATATATATATATATATATATATATATATATACATATATATATATATACATATATATATATATATATACATATATATATATATACATATATATATATATACATATATATATATATATATATATATATATATATATATATATATATATATATATATATATATATATATATATTAAACTTAGAGCTAAGATTAATATTATTATAAAAATTAATATTAAACTCACCAGTCTTCCGGGTTGAACCGCGTCGATATCCATTTTGCCGAGCTTTCGACATCCTCTCTGATGTCTTCTTCAGGGCTTCCGAGGTCTCAGTCTCCCGAGCCCCCAGACACTACTACACTCACTAGTAACTTCTAGTTCACTCACTAGTTCACTACTACGACTGGGACCAGGGGACGGTTCATTTATACCCTCGATGGTGACGTGGCCTAGGTGGGGGTTAGGGTGGGGATTGGCGCGAGAGTTGGCGCGAACATTTCCGACAGTGGGATTTTGATTCGAAGATGGAGGGGGCGATATTTTGTCAATCAAAATCCCACTGTCGGAAATGTTCGCGCCAACTCTCGCGCCAATCCCCACCCTAACCCCCACCTAGGCCACGTCACCATCGAGGGTATAAATGAACCGTCCCCTGGTCCCAGTCGTAGTAGTGAACTAGTGAGTGAACTAGAAGTTACTAGTGAGTGTAGTAGTGTCTGGGGGCTCGGGAGACTGAGACCTCGGAAGCCCTGAAGAAGACATCAGAGAGGATGTCGAAAGCTCGGCAAAATGGATATCGACGCGGTTCAACCCGGAAGACTGGTGAGTTTAATATTAATTTTTATAATAATATTAATCTTAGCTCTAAGTTTAATTGTACTAACCGCGGAAATCTTTCCGAACATATATATATATATATATATATATATATATATATATATATATATATATATATATATATATATATATATATATATATATATATATATATATATATATATATATATATATATATATATATATTATTAATGTGATATCTAGAATTTTAATTTTAAAACTTTACAAAAAATATATATATAAAACATTATTAAAATTTTTGATTGATTGATGATTGATGATTTATATCACACCTTTCAATTTTGTTATCTCAGGTTTTACTCAGGCTTCAATATCTATACTTTACAGCTGATGGGTTAGGTCCAAAGAATAACGGAATAAAACAACATAATATGATATGAAAATAATGTAATAAAATAAACTGATTAAAATACCTCCAAAAATTATTAGCATACAATGTTTATCAAACAAAATTCGTTCTACGTACGTGAACCTTCAATAATGCATGGATAATATAATACAACTACAATCTAAGATACAGCTTATTATTCTACATAAACAAATCAAATAATATTCAGTGTCCTTCTTAATGCAATTTTAATATAACGATTGTACCAAGAAAATTTGTATGAATTATCCAATTCTCTCCACAGCTCCGTGTCCCCTCTCAGAACAAATTTGATCTCCTTCGACTATCGACAACTTATTCACACGTTACTAATATGATATAATATTTTTTAACCCAAAATTCTCAAATTCAATATATTATGAATGTTTCTTCCGTTGAAACGCTTCCTCTGCCTTGAGTTGTTCAATTCCTTGTTCTATGCAAAATGAACTATCAGTTCTCAGCAGCCTCCTATGTAATTGGCAATATTAAACAAGATATTGCAATTTAGTGTCTTCAATGCTCTTCTTCGAATGCACGTACCTTTCCAATGATGCCAGCCTCTTTTCCTCTCGCGAAACTTAATCTCTCGTTCCGAAATAAACAGCGATACGTAGAATACAAGTGGGAAAAGTTTACTTACAAATTTGTACCAGATCAGCTACCGTCGGACACAATTACTTCACCAACTCACAACTTATTCTTTATCACTTACTACCCTTGGATACCACCTCGAAAACCAACCATTCACTTTAAGAAACTGGAACTAACTGACGCTCTCATCTCCTCTATCCATTCATCCAACCTCTCATTATACACAACCATCACCACTTTCCAAATTCTCGGCCAATCAGAAATTTGCATACCACTCCCACATAAAATCAGAAATACCTACAAACTTTCCTAATTCATATTATTTCTACAAGGTCACTTAATTTCTACTGGGTATTTACAAATTCCGAACAATCATTTATTTATTAACTATTTCTATTGTCCTTTTCATGGCGCAAATCCGGCTTACGGAACACTTTATGGCTTATGGGGAAAAACCATCGTTAACTTCTCGTCATTGTACCCGCACTATTTCACTTGTTATATTTATACAAAAAATTATTTATGACTAAGATTACCTTTGGTTAATTCCAGGCAGCTCGGAGTATTTTTTTATTTTCTATAATCTCTGAAATATTGATTTCATCATACATTTAATATTTTTACCCTTCAATTTTGAATACCACAAATATATATATATATATATATATATATATATATATATATATATATATATATATATATATTTAGCCACAGTGAAAATTATTAAAGATCGAAGTTTTTTACGTCGTTTTAGATTTATTACACTGTGGGGCGGACTAGAGCCCGTAATTTTTGGGGCCCGAAACTTAGGTTTTTAATTTTTATAATTAATTTTTGTTTTTATTTAACAGAAAAACTTAATATTCATAATTATTACTGAAACGTGTCCAAATTATACCGAATCGTTGATTGATAAAGTCGACAAGGTTGGACAAGCGTTCCCGTACTTATCCATCCATACCCGCGAATGTCGATGTGTGTAAATACTGTAATGTTTTTATTAATTTTAATTTATTATATTGTTCTTATTTTAATTTATTAAAAAGCACGATACTTTATATCAATTTATTAAACCACTGTACAACAATTTATTTGACTAATATTTACATAATTTATCTATACGAACGTTACAATTTAAACGCGGCGCGAATCTTCAGATATTGACTGTTCTTCTTCCAAATAAAATGTCCTGTTATATACCCAGTACCGTTAGACTCGAAAAGTCGACGGCCCTCTCGACTAGACAGAGCGGCGAAATGGTCTCTCAAAACTGGTATATACATCGGCTCGTCTCCAGAAGGTTCGAATTGTTGTTTTTATAACAAAGGGGGACCCATCGTGTGTCAGGTAGGCATTACCTAGAAAATACTCGAATGAATAAGCATATTAGTAATAAACATGTTTACCGTTCTGAGTCATACGACACGTCACCATCTATCGTAACAATACGATCGAGCCTCGCGCCTATCCAATCCAGCTTTTATTATACCCGTGTTTAAAAAGTCAAAAGGAACAACGTATTTAAAATCAGTGTCTCCTCAACGTTTCGTATTGCTCCTTATTTGAGTTTTGATAGAAAATTGTGAAATTAAGACTAAATAGATTGTTTTGGAATGATAGTAGTTAATACTTTCTGGAATTCATAAATTTTGATTTGGTTTATGATTATGATATTGATTAAGAATAAATTATATTGAAGATAATTTTCTCCTTTCTTTTTAGTATGTAGTCTTTAAAATGAGTTCCAATAAACATTTAAATGGAAGTGAAAAAAAAAACCAACAGCAGATCGAGATAAAGTGACAAAGAACATTTTAAAGTTAATAATTTTGTTGTATTCTTTACTGATAGCATAAAGATCTGAGGAATTTAAAACTATTAACAATAAATCCAGAAGAATTTTTCATGATAGTAATGTTAGTGACTCTTCAACACAGAAATTAAAATGATATAAACAATATTTAAACCTAGCAGAACTGAAAAATGAAGTATTACAATTTAAGACTTTTATAAGTAAAGAAAATAATATTTAGCCTGTATCCATGCAGCCATTTATTCAGAAAAATAATATTATTGTAATTATCTCAAATTTAAACACAATTCTGATAATTTATTTCACCCTTCCAATAAGCAATGCAAGCATTGAAAGATCATTCTCAGTAATGGCCTGAATAAATTTGTTTTTAAGATTAGGCCAACAAAAATTAAATAGTTTATCATTATTGTATTGTATAGAAAGAGTTATTAAATAACTCTATTAATTATGACAAACTAATTGACGAGTCTGCAGAATTAAAAGTGAGAATAACGGCAATACAACTAATCAATCTAGATATATTTGTTTAAGCATTATTGTTTGTTTTAATAAAATATGTTTATTATTTTTGTACTTTGACACCAAACCACCAAACGCAAACTACATATGTGTCATGACTGAAAAATAGGCCCAGAATTACAATGTTGCCTAGGGCCCACTTTAGGCTTAGCTCGCCACTTTACACTTTTAAAGAAAAACAAAATTACTATTTTTTCGGATTTTAGAGATTCTACCAATTTTACAAATTTGATAAATTTTCTAAAATCTTTCTTGTTTCTACATATTTAATAGGTTCTATAAATTTTTTTTTTTATTTAGAAAATCGCATCGACCAAATGGCCATTAACGAAAAATTAGTGGATTACATTAGGTACAACTACTTCAATACAATTTGGTTTATTAAATATTGTGGTACTTATTAATGTCTTTCAAGAAATTCAGAGTATTGTTAAAGTTACAGTCTGCACCTAGAGCTTCTATAAGTGTTCCTGGTATCTTGTTATTGCTTCGTTGTTGATTGTAGAGGGGACATTCACATAGTAGGTGCATTATTGTTAGTGTCGTATTACACGTTTCACATTGCGGCGGTTCGCACTTTTTAATTAAGTAATCACGCGTTAACCTAGTATGTCCGAGTCTGAGGCGCGTTACTATTATTTCTTGGCTTCTTGACTTAGGTAACACATTCCATGCCTCTATGCTGGGTTTCACTTGTTTTAATTTTGAATTCGACACATTCCATTTATTTCTCCACGCACTTAAGATTGATTTTTTTATATAAGCTTTTATATCCGTTGATACTGATGTGTTTACGATCTCGGAAACGTCACTCACTATCGCGTCTTTCTCACTATGGTCAGCAGTTTCGTTGCCTTTTATTCCTATATGGGATGGGATCCAGATGAAATTTATCTCATTATGATTGATATAAGCCTGAAGAAGGACTGTTTTAATTTTTTTTAAAAGCGGGTTTTTTGGATACAGTTGTCGGATGCTTTGTATGGCACTAAGTGAGTCTGTTAAGATAATATATTTGGAGTTTGTTGTCAGATTGATTAGTTCTATGGGGCGATAGAGAGCATACAGTTCAGCTGTATAGATAGTACTAACATTAGATAGTTTGAATTTAAGAACCTTCTCTGGAGTTACTACAGACGCTCCCACACCTTCGGATGATTTTGAACCATCAGTGTATATCTGGGTATGATTTTTATAACGACTAATGATTTTTCTAAAATGGGAAATAATTAGATCAGGATTAGTGGAGTTTTTATCAAATGACGTAAGTTCTAAGTTACATGATGGTATGTTTTGAATCCAAGGTGGATTATGATCATATGTGTATGGAAGACATTCAGGTATGACAATATCAAACAGATGCAAATGGTCTTTTATTCTTTTATAGAACGGTTTATTAGAACGGTGATTTGCATTAAGGTTTGGGTAATTATCGGTAAAAGTATTTTTATAGACAGGATTTTTTGCATTATCTTTAATTTTTGTTGCATATGTTAGACTAAGGTAAGCTCTTCTATCATTTAACGACAATTCATTTGCTTCGCAAAGTAAACTTTCAATCGGTGTTGTATAAAAGGCTCCCAGGCATATTCTGAGTGCTGTGTTATGAATAGTATCGAGCTTTTTAAGTACTGATCCCCAATTCTTGTGTGCTAGAATTTTTAGTAAATTTAATCTTCTGTAACATTTACATGCTAGATTATTGATATGTTCTTTCCAATTCAACTTTCTGTCAAAAGTAACTCCTAGCAATTTTAGCGAATCTTTTTGTTGTAGCGATTGGTTGTATAGATATAATGAGATTGGTGTACTGACTTTGTTTTTAGAAAATACTATATATTTAGTTTTAGTTGTTGAAAAGATAAATCCAGTTTCCTTTGACCATTTGTCAATATCTAACAAGAAACCCTGTGCAAGTTGTGAGAGGTTGTTTAAGTTTTTGCTTTGACCAAATATTACGAGATCGTCAGCATATAAGCGGCCTTTAAGTGGAAGTTTTAAATTTCGTAGAACATCATTTATGGCAATTATAAATAGCGTAGGACTTATAACAGATCCCTGAGGAAGGTTCTATAAATTCTACAGAATGTGTTCTTAATTTCTTGTTAGCCTAGTACGATTCTGAAGTTTTCCTGATTAAATGATAAAACATAAATGCGTATCTTTATATATCAAAGGTACGCCAATGAATACCATTCAATAAATGGGCATCATATTGATTTTATATAGACGGTCGCACTCTCTACTCAAAGAATTAGGAAGAATCACTTACATACGATTGGTGCCTTTGTTTTGATATATGGTTGTTAAAATCACGACATTTTTTATGCAAATTGTCCTTCTGTTTCGGATATGGAGTCAATGGGTTCGTCGCTTGTTTCGAGTTCAATGAAAAGTAGGTAACGGATATCAATAAAAATCAATAAAAAACTATCTACAATAGCCAGCGTGCAGATACTCGCCAATACCGTCGGCTCTTGGAGAAAGTGTGTAATTTGGCTTTTAAAATTTTTGTTTTCACGAACAATTATTCCTTCCAAGGAATTTGATGCCTTTTAATCATTATAGTGACGTGCATAACAAAAAAGGAATTTAATTAATGAATAATTTCCCCTCCCTATTCGTTATTCCTTCATTTGTTATAGATTTGTTGATATTGATTAAAACACTGTAGCTTCTCTTTCCGAATATATCGAGGGGTTCGAGCGAAAACCCGATAAATGACAAAATGAAATCCGGTATTTTTATTTCTTCTGTATTAAAAACACGTCTTCTATCACTAAAAAATTTTTTAAATTGATATTAAAATTTTTAAGCACAATAATTGATAAAAACCAAACATGGTAAAAACCGTTAACTCATATTTTTAAATAACACCAACCCGATAATATAACTTTACTAATAAAAATACTTTGAAGTAAACATATTTATAATATGAGAATCCGGTAGAATCATTTATCTTCTTTTCCTGTGTAAAGTTACTAATTTTATTAGAAATATTTCTGAGTTAAAAACAGATAATTAATTTTATCGGAAATTGAAATTCATAATAAATGTCTGAACTATAAAATCAGTTCTAGGAAAAATAAGCTAGAACAACTTAACTGCTTTCTTTTTAAAAGAAAATCACAAGTTAAGATTTTAAAAATATATAAATATATTTATCGGATATGAAGATTACAAAGCTGTTAATTTTAACAAAATATATTTATGCGAAATTCCAATAAAGAATTTTATACTATGATACTTTATTAAATTTCAGCACAATTTTGTCCTGCGAAAACCCAGTAAATCAATTTTAGGTTACACGAAGTACAATGATTTACCCTTTTGGGTCGGTAGTTCTGATTAGTTCACTCATGTCTGGACATGAAAACGGACGTTGCGTTCTCTAACGAAAGTATAGTTTGATTTAAGTTGACGATACTACTTCTTTATTTGGAGGTGATTATTCTGACGTGGATCCAAACTACTGCACAGAGTCATTTTTGGATTCTGAAGATATTGGTGTATCTGAAAATGATCTCGTAAACCAAAAAAAGTTCAACGTAAGAAAACTTTATACTCTGAGACGTCTACATCTTTAGTGACATTAATAATTGAAGGCATTTTAGAAACAGTACTGCGTAAGGTAACAAAGCCAAAAAGGTGGCGTAAAAGTAATCCCGCTGAATGGAAATTGAATATTGCGAAAAAAAAGACGGTCAGAAGGGAGCACATATATAACGACAAACAAAATCAGAGCTCCCAAGGTACCCCAGCAAGTCAATTGTGATAAATGTAAATTTAAGTGTACTGAAAAGTTTTCTGAAGATTACAGAAACAAACTCTGTAGAAATTACTGGAGTCTAGATTTTAAATATAGAAAAGATTTTATTTTGCACAATATAACTGTAAAACAAAATTAGGACTAGACTTGTCCTTAAAACTTCCAAAAGAAAGGAACGAAAATTTAGCAAGAAATGTTTCTTTCCACTAGCTAACAACGAACGGATTCCAGTGTGCCAAAAGTTTTTTACAAAAACGCTGTGTATATCCCCAGATGTTATAATAAATGCTGTAGCTAACAGTGATTCTACTGGTTGCTATTCTAAAGAAGACAATCGCGGAAAACAGGAACCAGTTAACAAAACAAAGGCTGAAGATGTTCTATTTGTTAAAAGTCATATTGAATCCTTTCCGGTTATGGAATCTCATTATACCCGAAAGGGTACCATTAGAAAATACTTTAGAGATCCCACTCTAAATATCAAAAAAATGTACCAGCTTTACTTAGATATCTGCATCGAAAATAATCGAGACCCTGTTGCTTTACGTAAATATCGATCTATTTTTTGTGAAGAGTATAATCTAAGTTTTTTCACGCCCAAAAAGGACCAGTGTCTTATCTGTGCCAAATATGCTAAGGCTGATCTAGAGCAGAGAAAAAATCTTGAAATAATCTACGA
Organism: Diabrotica undecimpunctata; assembly: GCF_040954645.1. Taxonomy (NCBI): domain Eukaryota; kingdom Metazoa; phylum Arthropoda; class Insecta; order Coleoptera; family Chrysomelidae; genus Diabrotica; species Diabrotica undecimpunctata. Next base: position 137,056,376 of record NC_092810.1, read on the forward strand.
AGAACATAGAAAAAGAAACGAAATTTGTCAGGCCGCTAAAAGAATAGATATGTTATGTTATGTGAACCTACCTTAATATTTGTAAACCTACCTTAACATGAGTGACAGGTGAAGGAGATGGACAGCGGCCAGGAGGCGAAAAAGATGGCTCGTTAGATATAATCATGTATTAAGTTTAGTTGGTCTTTAATAAAAGATATTAAAAAGAAACTGGTCGTCAATATTATTAAAAGCCCACAGAGACAACGTAACATGGTGTCAGAAGTGGGATTCAGGTCAGATTATAGCAACGAGTATTATAATAGTCATACAAAAGTCGAAACTTGGTCTAACAGCACGTGGTGGTCTGGTTGGTTTTAAAAGAAATTGAATTAAAAACGGTCAAAAGATAAAGTTCAACCATGTCGGAACAAGATTCTATAGAGCAGAATCAACCTGTCGTTGTAAAAATAAAAAGTAACGTAATAGGAAATGAAATCCAACCATTGTCAATGCAAGGAAATTTGGCACACAACTGGGGAGAGTGGAGCATAAATTTCAAAATATTTTTGAGGGCCACAGGTTTAGAGGAAGAAAACGATGCGAGAAAAGTAGCTTTATTATTGCACTATATTGGTACAGATGCAAGAAATATTTACAAGTCATTTGAGGTTAACATGGATACTGTAACATTTCAAGAAGTTGTAGGGAAATTTGAAAAATACTGTAACCCGAAGAAAAATTTAACAGTAGAAAGACATTATTTTCTTACTAGAGTACAGAAAGATGGTGAAACCATTGAAGATTTCATGACTAGTCTAAAGAATTTGAGTTTAACATGTGAATTAGGAATTTTAAAAGAAAGTTTGGTGTGTGACATGTTCATTATTGGTTTAAATCCTAAATACCATTCAATTAAGCAAAAACTATTGCAAGAAGTAGATCTGAAGACAGAAAAGGTATTACAAATTGCTCAAAATATAATTACAACTCAAATGCAAGCACAACAGTTAAATAAAAATTCAGAAGCAGTGGTATACAAAGTAGAGAAGAATAAAGATGGTCCAGGTCCGAATTTTTACCAAAATAGTAGTAACAAGAGTCACAATTCAAATCATTCAAGGTATAGAAATGAAGTCCCAGGTCCAAGTTGGAGAAATGATGATAGTCAAAGGTACAACATAGATGGTACGAACACAAACAGTCAAAGTCAGGTAACGAGTCAGAATTTTAAATCAAGATATAATGGATGTGCAAATCAGAGTAAGAATAGTGAAAATAATCAAGTGGTAAGAAAAGTTTGTCAAAGATGTGGTGAAAACCATAGAAATAAATGTCCAGCATTAGTAGCTATTTGTCATTATTGTAAAAAACAAGGTCATTATGCAAAATGTTGTCAAACTAAAAGAGTAAATAAAATAAATTTAAGAGAAAGTACAGTACAATCATCTAATAATGGAAGTGATCCATGTTTTGTTATTAAAACTATTAGTCAGAATAGTATTAATCAGAATTGGTCAATTGTAGCCAGAATCAATAAAATAAATGTAGTATGTTATTTAGATACAGGTGCACAAGCTAATGTGATGTCAATAAAAATTTTTAATGAGGTTAATGTAGAAAAGTTAGAACTGGTACCTACATGTATAAATTTAAAGTCTTTTTCAAATGATGTCATACCTATAGTAGGAAAAGTAAATTTGTTATGTGAAATTGAGAATAGGTTAGAAAGTATTGAGTTCATTATTGTGAATTTGGAGTGTCAAACAATTTTGGGTCTAGATACTTGTCATAAATTAAAATTAATTAAAAGAGTTGGTCTAGTAAGTCATGAGTCTATAATAGAGAAAAATAAACAAGTTTTTACTGGTCTAGGTTGTCTACCTAATGTATGTCACTTAGAAATTGATAAAAATATTAAACCTATAATAGAACCGCCAAGAAGAATACCTTTTTCTTTACATGATAAATTAAAAGAAGAATTAAACAGAATGTTGTCTACGGGAGTAATAGAAAAAGTCAATGAAGCAAGTGAATGGGTAAATTCAATAGTCTTAGTCGAAAAAAGTAATAAAAGTTTGAGAGTTTGTCTGGATCCCCGTAATTTAAACAAAGCTATAAAAAGATGTCATTATCCTATACCAACATTTAATGAGATTAGGTCAAAATTAGCAAAAGCAAAATATTTTTCAACACTAGATGCACAGTCAGGGTTTTGGATGATACCATTAGATTTAGAGAGTTCTAAGCTATGCACATTTAATACACCCTTTGGAAGGTTTAGATTTACAAGATTACCTTACGGTATAAGCTGCGCTCCTGAAATTTTTCATAAAGTAATGAATGAAATAGTTGGAGACATAGAAGGAGTTTGTTTATATATAGATGATATTTTAATTTATAGTGAAACTTTGGAAGGTCACAATAAAATACTAGAACTAGTACTAGAAAGGGCAAAACAATTCAATTTAAAATTCAATATGGACAAATGCAAATTTCTATTATCAGATATAAAATATTTGGGTCATATTTTTAGTGCAGAAGGCATATGTCCAGATTCTAGTAAAATAAGTGCAATTTGTCAAATGTCTATTCCTAACAGTGTAGCTGATATTAGAAGATTTTTGGGAATGATTAATTATTTAGGTGAGTACATAGATAATTTAGCAGAGCGTACAAAAAATTTAAGGTTGTTATTGAAAAAAAATATTAGTTTTCATTGGACAGAAGAGCATGGAAGAGAATTTGAGTCGCTTAAAGAAATGATTAGTCAAACGCCAGTACTAGCATATTTTGATAACAATTTACCTTTAACATTATCAGTTGATAGTTCACAATTTGCAGTTGGTGCAGTGATTTTACAAAACAAAAAACCTATAGCATATGCATCTAAATCTTTGTCACAGGCTCAGTCAAATTATGCACAAATAGAGAAAGAGTTATATGCAATCCAGTTCGGATGTACTAGATTTAAACAATACATTTATGGTAGAAAAGTTCAAGTTGAAACAGATCATAAACCATTAGTCAGTCTTTTTAAAAAACCATTATCTGAGGTTCCAGCACGTTTGCAAAGGATGATGCTAAACTTACAGCTTTATGATTTAGAAGTTAGCTATACTCCAGGAAAATTTCTTTTCATCGCAGATACATTAAGTAGGGCACCAGTAGAAGGTCCAGATAATACTGATAGTGGAGATGAAGAGTTACGTATACATGGAAGTTTATTAGTTAACAATTTAGCTGTGTCTTCAAAGAAATTAATGGAAATACAGGCAGCAACCAAAACTGATAGAGTTTTACAGTCAATAATAAGATATTATAATGAAGGTTGGCCAAGTTCAAAAAATAAATTGGAAACGGAGGTTAAACCATATTACAATTTCAATCATGAAATACATGTTGTGGATGGATTAGTCTTTAGAGGAAATCAAATAATAATTCCTGAATCATTGCGTCAAGTTATATTAGAAATAATTCATGAAGGACATTTAGGATATGAAAAATGTATTCGACAAGCACGTACAGTAGTTTTTTGGCCAGGCATGACAGTAGATATAAAGAATAAAGTTGAACAGTGTCCAGCATGTATTAAATATCATAGATCAAATAGTCCAGAACAACTATTACCACATGAAATACCAACTTTGCCTTGGCAGAAAATTGGTGTTGATTTTTTTTATTATAGTAAAGTCACATATATATTATTAGTAGATTATTATTCTAAATACTTTGAAATAGCGCCTTTAAATAATACTTCAGCAAAAGAGGTCATTAGTACAATGAAGTCTATATTTGCGAGACATGGAATACCATTGATCTTAATGTCTGATAATGGTCCCCCATTCTCATCAAAAGAGTTTCAGTCATTTTTAGTAGATTGGGACATTACTTATCAAAGTTCTAGTCCTTATTATCCAAAAAGTAATGGTTTGGTAGAGAGGACAGTTCAAACTGTAAAGAATATTTTTAATAAGTGTATAGAGTCAGGCTCTGATCCATATCAGGGAATGTTGCAATACAGAAATACAACGTTAGAATGTGGTTATTCTCCAGCACAGTTATTAATGTCACGTAATTTAAGAATGAAATTACCTGTTAGTGAAAAAATACTCATACCAAAAACAATTGATAGGGACGAATATAACAAATTTATTAAGGAAAAAGAAAGGAAAGTAAAAGAATATCATGATAGGTCAGCTAGAAACTTACCGAATCTGTTTGTTGGAGAAAATGTATTTTATAAAAAGGTTCCATCATCACCGTGGTTACCAGCTACTGTGATAGAAATAGGTCCTTTTCCAAGATCATATGTCGTCAGAACACCTGAAGGTGTACATTATCGTAGGAACAGACAACACATATTAAAGCCTGCCAGTACAATTAGTAGACAAAATAGTGAGGTGATAGTTAAGCATGAAAATAGTACAGCAGCTAGTTCCAATTTGTATGAGGCTCCAAATATGAACAACGATACATCAATTTCAAATCAAAGTTATGACAATTTAAATGTTAGCTTAAATAGGTCACATAGACCAAATGTAAGTAATCAATTTTGTACCAGGAGTGGTCGAATTGTAAATAGACCAAAAAGGTTTTCATTTTCAGAAGAGTAATGCGGCAGTGTAGTGTTGCGGGTAGATTTAGGTTGTTGGGATAGTTTAGTTTTTTTTGTAAAAAAAAGGGGCATGTTATGTTATGTGAACCTACCTTAATATTTGTAAACCTACCTTAACATGAGTGACAGGTGAAGGAGATGGACAGCGGCCAGGAGGCGAAAAAGATGGCTCGTTAGATATAATCATGTATTAAGTTTAGTTGGTCTTTAATAAAAGATATTAAAAAGAAACTGGTCGTCAATATTATTAAAAGCCCACAGAGACAACGTAACAAGATAAAGACAAAGCAAATAAAGACAAGACATTTATGTCTGTAACATTGGATTTACAAGCAATTTTACAAATACCCAAAGGATCTATTAGTCAATTATACTATCGTAGAAAATTGGTAGTATACAATCTTACTATTTGGGAATCACCGTTACCCAATAACGCATATTGCTTGTGCTGGAATGAAATCAATGGCAAAAAGGGTAGTTCTGAAATCGGAACTTGTATGTATTACTATTTAAGTGAATGCTTAAGACCTGAGGTTAAGCATGTAAAAATTTTTTCAGATACTTGTGGCGGTCAAAACCGTAATCAGTTTATAGCCGTACTGCTGTTGTGGATCGTACAAAATATTGACCAATTGGAAATTATAGAACAAAAGTTCTTAGAAGCAGGACATACTTATATGGAAGTGGATTCTATACACTCGGCAATAGAATATGCAAGTAAACATGTAAATGTAACTTGCATGAATGACTGGAAAAATATATTTCAAACAGCAAGAAAACAGAAAATGAAGACAGTAGACAATGTGAAACATAATATAGGCCCATACAAGGTAAAAGAAATAAAATATAATGAATTTTTAGATTTAAAGTTACTTGCAGCAAATATATTGCAAAACAGAACAGTAGATTCTGACGGTAATACTCTGCAGTGGTTAAAAATCAAGAGACTAAAATATATTAAAGGTGAAAGAAGGAAAATTTTTTCAACTACGATCTCTCAGAATAATTAAAGTGTTTAAACATATCAGAAGATATTGGTTTGAATTCAAAAAAAACTCCTACTCCACGGTCTAAAAGGCCAAAACACATTTTATCCTAAAAAGCAACCCTAGACTTACCAACTCCGGGTAATTTACCAAAGTTATACAAAAGTACTCTTCCAATAAGCGAAACAAAAAAAAGGATTTAATGAAGATGTGCCAAGAAAACATTTTTCCGGAAGAGTTTTCCGGATCAAGTTTAAAAATAGGGAATAATGTCGTAGATCGAATTCCAGACATAATGATGGGAGAAGAATCGGAAGAAGAAGATATTACCTTTTAATTTCCTAAAAAGAATGTAGATTATTATTTGTTTTATTTGAATAAAATACAGTTTATTTTTGTTTTATAATTAACAAAATTAAAAATAAAAACCAATAAAATCAAATGTTGTACTCACTCAGCGAGGAAAAACCCGATAAATATCATGTTTAATTTTTTTTGTAAATACCTTTTAATAAGATAAACTAAAAATTAATTATTCTAACTAAACATTAAATTCTCTACTGTTTGGCTTTAACTCATATTTGAAACAACTTCCTATAACGATTTTAAAGCCCCTTCAATGTTACGAAAATCTTTAATCGCGATTATCTCCGAACAATGATTTTGTTAGTTATCGGGTTTTCGCTCGAACCCCTCGATATGCACAATGTACCATTGACGACTCTTTTTTACCATCCATAATATCCGTATTGGCTTCTACATTTTCTGAAGCGTTGGGTCTAATACAGCTACCACATAAATCTTTAGTAACTACTTAAGCTCGACAATTTTTTTTTATTTGATAACGCATCGACCACGCTGGGTCATTAGCGTATTTAGATTAATGTGACAGTTAATATAAAGAATGTATACACATAAGTTCATAATATGTGTATTACAAAGTGTGTTTTAGATCTTTTGAAGTAATTGACAGTCTTTAAAATAAGAAAATATTTTTTGAGTATCTGTATTTTCTCCTAGGGCATCTTTTAGGGAGTCGGGTATGTTATATTTCCGTCGTTTACTGTTTTATTTGGGACACTGTATTAAAAAATGGTTTACCATTAGAACACTTTTACACACTTCACACACTGGCTTATTTTTGCGCTGTAATAAATAGTCATGAGTAAGTCGTGTATGGCCAATACGGAAACGGGTAAATATTACTTGCTTTCTTCTGTCTTTTATTTTTGGCTTCTAAAGATGTGGATGTTTATTTACTTTATACTGCTTTAATGGGGTGTTGTTCCAAGTTTGTTGCCACGTTTGAATTATTTTTTGTTTTAAGTATGATTTTAGTTGAGCCTTGTTGTTTTTGAAGTTGGTTTCTTGTAAATATATCAAACTAGGTTTATTTTTTTAAACTGCTTCAACCATAAGGGTTATTAGCAATGGTCGATTTTACAGATAACATAAATATAAAAAAAAAACAAAGAATATAATTAGATTTTGTTGATTAGTCCTGAGAAAACCAAAACAAGTATAGTACGATTGTGGTCACTATGTTCACTTAGAATGTCTTTTATTGTTGTAGGTAACTGTTCATGTTGTCTTTCAAATGCGTATAACGGACACTCCACTAATAAGTGATGTACTGTTAGATCACTATCACACGCGTAACATAAAGGTTTGGGTTGCTTCTGTAGTAGGAAATCATGTGTGATCTTGGTGTGTCCTAATCGTAGTCTGGAGATGATAACTTGATTTCTTTTTTTCATAGGTAGCCTCCATGGTAGGGCAGTTTGTTTTATGGATCTAAGGTTAAAATTTGAGATATCCCATGTTTCCTCCCAGTTGTTCATTATTTTCTTTTTAAAATATTGTTTGACATCAAGGTGATGACAGGTAGACATTGGCAATGAAATTGGTTTCTCAATTGTTTGTTTTGCAACGTTGTCGGCTCTTTCATTTCCTTTTATTCCACAATGTGATGGGATCAAAAAAAACTGGACAGTTCGATGATTGATTTGGCATATCATGAGTTCCGATTTAATTAAACTTAAAATAGGGTGTTTAGTAAAAATTTTGTTTAATGAGGATAATGAACTTAATGAATCACTAATTATTAGGCTATTAACAATGTTTTTTTTCACTGACGAATTGTATTGCCTGAAGAATGGCAAATAGTTCAGCAGAGAATATAGTGAATTGCTTAGGGAGTTGAAATGACCGTTCTTCCCTGGTTGTTAAAAATGCAGCACCCACTCCATTTTCCGATTTTGACGCATCAGTATAAATGTGGATGGACTTGTGATGACTATTTGACTTCTCTAAGATATCATGAAGTATCAGATTGTTTAAATGATGTAAGACTGATATCGCACTTTGGGAAAGATATTGTCCATGATGGAGGATTATTAGAATTTGTAAGTGTGTATATAGGAGGTACAGTGATGTCTAGGTTATTTAGAATTGTGCTGATATGATAATAGAATGGTGGATCTAATCTTCTTCTTGACTGAAACGTCGAGAAAAATCTGTCAGCAAAAGTGTTTCTGAAAACAGGAATGGTTGGATTTGCCGCCACCCTTGTAGCATATGAACGACTTAAATATTCCCTTCTTAGCTGAAGTGAAGGCTTCACAGATTCACAGTAAATGCTCTTAATAGGGCTTGAGTAATGTGCCTCCAATGCTACCCTAATTGCGGAATTATGAACTGGATCAAGAATTTTTTGTATTGAAGTTTTTGCCAACTGTCCCATAATCAAGTTTGGAGCGAATTAGGGATCTGTATAAAGTCATTAATATTTGAAAGTGTTCATGTTCTTTCCAAGCTAAACGATTATCTAATTTCATGCTAAGAAAATACATAGATTTTACATATTTAATAGAATTGTTATTTAACACTAGGTTTGGAGGGATTAAACTAGCTCTAAAGCGTTTGCTGAAAAGAGGTTTATATTTTGAAATTAAAAATTTTAATATTTCTAAATGGGTATAATACTCATTTATATTCCATTGAATTAGAGCGCTGAAAATGATATATTAATAAGTTTCTGTGGATGCGTCGCAACCCAAGTATTTGAAGGTCTGGGTTGATTTCCTATATTCTTCTCTGCTGTTTCTTCTGTATACATTTTGGCGATACTCAACGGGTCCGGTGAGTTTTTAAAAAAGTATTATAACTTTTCGTAATTTACCGAGTGGTTGGAGTTTGTGTTAATAAATAATGTTTTAGTGTAACTTAGCATTTTTTCTAGTGTTTTTTTTGTTTTGATATTTTGATCTGATTTGACTTTCTTCTCTTTATTTTTTTGTGTTATGAAAGTATGTTCCTCTGTAGATGTAGTAGCTGTTGGAGAGATTTGGGATATTGTGCGTTTGTTTTGTGTTTTGCCTGTGTTTATATGCATTGTCTCATTTTCTAGATCAACTTTTAGGTCGTTTGTTGTTTGTGAATCTCCTTTGGTTGAGTATATGTATTGTTTTTGCTGTTGAGTACTAAATGGTTGGGTTTTTTGTTATATGCTTTCTTCTTATGATTGTTGTTGATGAGTGTTTACTCGGTTTTTGAAATTAGTAGAATAGTTGTGTTTTCAATTGAGTCTATGTTTGAAAATGGATTGTTTGATGTTGAATTATCTGTTGTAATCGTAGTAGATATTGGGCAGTTTTTTGTTAAGTGGTTGGTTTACTTGCATGTTTGTTAAGCTTGGTTATCTAATGATAGGTAAATCCTTTATATCGTTTCCTCATATGTGACAATGAATAAATCAGGTAGGGTCTGGTTATTTATTGGAGATATGTAGGTTTGGCGTCTGAAGCTCAAAATATGCTGGAATTGTGGTTTGATATACCTTTTCTTAGGAGTGTTAAAGGCGATAGCAGATTTAATCCATGTAATTTTATTCCAGATATTAGGACTGAGTGTGGGATTGAGGGACAAACGTTGGACATTTGAGCCTGTAAGAGTTGTTGGTTTATTTAAATTTTTTCATTTTTGTTTACAAAATCCTCAACTAGTTTTTCATTTTCTAAATATATACATAATCTATTGTTATTTGATAATCTTGAACAGAAAATCATGTGCGTTGGTTATATCAGAAGACTCAAAGCAGACAGGTAATCTTCTAGTTTTGGTATTTTCAATTACATCGAATATAATTGCCTGTTTTTTGATGGAAACATATTGGTGTGTGGTGATTGATTGGTTACGGAAGAATATGTAGGTGATCCATTTAATTGAGTTGAAGAGGAGCTATTTGGTGTATTATTAGTAGTATACATTTTTAATTGAATAGAACTATTCATTTTTAGTTTTTATTTGAATAATTGGAGTACGGTCCTAGCAAACAAACTTTGTAAAAGTTATAGTCCGTAGTAGAACGAGTTTACTTGTTTTAGCTTTTGTAGGTTATCTGCTTATATTCCGATATATTCAATAATAATAAAAATTGTTATGATTAAAGTAACTTACAGTCTCTTTGGTGTTTATTGTTTGATATTACACTACTGTATTACTAATTAATGAAATTGATTGGAAATAATGGAAAACACTAGTTATTTTAAATTAATTTACTCGATTTTAAATAGTTATTCGACGAACTTGACAGTCAGTTTATCTATAACTCGAGCTCGACTATTGATAGCTAGTTATCAAGTCTTTTTGTTATTGTTGTTGACTGCTGCGTTTTCAAGTGTTTGGAGAATATTTGTGAATCAAATATTGTCGCTGTTTGAAGAATTACTTTGAGCATCTTCTGAATCAATAATTTCATCGCTGTTGGAGTCATCCAAATTAAAGGATGAGTCAGAGCTGCTACTATCAGTGTCCAGAAAGGTTTTTTTCAAGCGATTTTTTGGTCGAATATCTGAAATAGAAGGAAGACAAGAGTTTCTACTATAAGTTTCCAGACAGGCTTCTTTTGAGCTATTTTTAGGTTGTAAGCCCGAAGTAAAATGGTGACAGTAATCTTTTCATTGCATACCTGAAGTTGACGGGATACAGTCATCTGCTTTATTACCAACGTTAGTTATTGGTAATGCCAGATTCTCTTTATCTTACCGATGTTGCTATATGAGATTACTGGAAGAAAATTCTATCTCTAGGATAGCTTCTGGGTTCACTGATAAATTAATGTTGCCGAGAACCCTGATTTTGTATTGTATGGTGTATTGTTTTTTCCTAAACGTCAGAAAAAATTACCTTAAATCTCTGTTTTGGTAATAACACGATCTCGATGAATAGAATAATATTTCATAACTGAATCATCTCATCTCAGTAATATTCAAAGACTCTAAACACAGCTTTGTCCACTGATTGGAGCTCGTGAGTAGTATAGGGTGACAATCTGGAGCGGGATGTTTTTAGAACGCATAGTACGAAGCTTGAAGGGATGAGAGTGGGACTGTGGGACAAACGCGGAGTTACTACCTCTGTAGTAGTGTGCCATTTCAGTAAACATGGAGTAGTGGATGGTAGAACATCGCACGTTTGCATACGATACGTTTATCCGAAATCAAGAATCAGTGATCACTACGCAGCGGCTTTTTCGCACTCACTTTAAGATTGGTAGGTGTGGAGCGGTTCCATCTCGCAACACAATCTTAAGATTGATAAAGAATTTTAGAACAACAGGCAGTGTCATGAAAAAAAAAAGCTTTAAGGTCCGAATAGAACAGTAAGAACTCCTGTAAAAATGCAGCGAGTATGAGATGCCGTCATCAGAAGCCCTACACGGTCTGCCCAAAAACATGCAATTACATGCAACAGTACATAAATAAAATGTTTCCTTATATTTTAGTTTTATTTTATTCGATTTTAATTAAGTCTATAAACAAATGGTTTGTATCGCTAGCACATACTGTAGAATTAAAAACAAACTGCTGGTGTGGCATAAATAAAAGGCATTTCTTAATTTTTATTTTATTTTAATTTAACCCAAGTATGTTGTAGCAAATATTATTTATGTTTGAGAACCACTGACAGAAGGAAGCCAGGCAGAGTAGTTAGTGTGCATTAGTACTTAAGCTACCCTCAACACAAAAGATGGATTAGGCTAAATAGTAAGAAGTGACGTTTATTTTAATACAAGTTTGCAAAGAAGTATGGCATCGATCATGTGCATTTACCCTGTACAGACTAGTCACTTTGAGACAATCTATAGAAGAGTACTGGAATGGATCCCCCCAGAAAGAAGAAAGAGAGGACGACCACGTAGAAGTTGACGCAACGATATTGATGAAGCAATGGCGGCAAAAGACTAAGAAGAGGCAACTGCATATGACAGAAAAAGATGGAAGTTGGGGGCGGAGAAGCGGCGACAGCCGTAATCAACCCGTTATTATATATATTTTTAAATGCATATTTACAATCTACTCATAAATAATACATTGAGTAATTATTAAATGTGATGACAATATTGTCTTAATTTGGGTACCGTGCAGCGAAAGTTCTCCATTTTTACCTATGTAACCAGGTCTTCTGGCCAAGTCCTCTTCAGTCTTCGTTCCTCCATTGGTGGCTGATATAATTCACTGATAATTTGGCTGTGGTAAGTTGAATTAAGAATTTTGGTCTTGTTGGCGTGAAGTGATATGATCTTTTACAGTTGGTGCTTTTAGGTCATTGTGGATGGTTGCATTGCGCACATACCAATGGGAGTTATCTATCATACGCAATGTTTTTGATTGGAAGGTCTGCAAAATTTTTGTGTTTGAAGGTTTGCTACAGCCCCAGAGTTCTACGCCGTAAGTCCATATTGGTTTTAGTATGACTTTGTAGAGCAGCATCTTGTTCTCCAATGACAGTTGTGACTTTCTGCTAAGTAACCAATTCATTTGTTTTAATTTTATATTGAGCTGAGTTTTTTTGGCGTTAATGTGTTGCTTCCAGGTGAGCTTTCGGTCCAAATGCAACCCAAGATATTTCACAACGTCTCTAGCAGGAACGGGGGCATTGTTTAGACTAACTTATGGACAAGTGCGACTTGTTGTTAAAAATGGGATTAGCTCAAAAATTGAGCTGATTTTTCGATATTGACTTTCGATTTTCCATTTTGTCAAAGAATTCTCTAATGTACGCAAGTAATTTTGCAACTTTTCAGATGCTGTCTGGGTCTTTGTTTGAAACTAAAACAGCTGTATCATCGGCAAAAGTCTTCACTGTGACGTCATCTGTAATAGGTATGTCAACAGTAAAGATTGGGTATAGGAAGGGACCGAAAACAGTTCCCAAGGAACTCTAGATTGGATTGTGTGATAGGTTGAGAAATCATTATTGAGTTTTACCAAGAACGAACGTTCGTTAATATAGGACTTTAGGAAAAGGTACATATCTTAGGATAAGGTCCGCTGAATATCGAGAAATACTGCGGCACACAGTCTTTTCTTCCAAATTTTTCTTGATTTTGGGTTTGACGACGAAAATCGTAGCTAAACATTATAGCCGTTCAGAACAAACTATGAGGGCCAGAATTACTTCCAACGTCAAATGACGATTGGATACTACAAAAGAATCAACATGAAACAGGTCACAATATAAATGATAATCTTTATTCTATGTTTGACTGTCATTTCTATTCTTAGTATCTCTCCGTTCTCTATAAGTTCTCTATCCGTTTCGATCATTTAGTATAAACTTTATAAACACTTTGATTCGTTTTGTGTTCTGTCCAGATGTTTAACTGGATAGAACATGACTTTTATCATCTCATATTATTTACTCGTAGAGTAAATGTTTCCATACATTAATATGAAATAAATATAAGTGTTTAGAAATTACTTCCCAGCTTTCAATAATAAGGTTAAGTTCGTTTGTATCTATATTTTTAATTGATGCTTATTTCATTGTTCAATTTACACGATGCAAATAGCATAACATAAACACAAAGTATTAGTGAAAATTAAAAATAATGCGTTACTCCTTTCTAATTTATTACTTTATAAATTCAACTACTACAAAAGACAAAAAACGTACAGGTAAAACCTTCAAAATGCTCATGTCCAATAAAATTGTGTTGAATTACAAGGCTGTAACTTTTTTACAAATTGTGTCAAATCAAATTTAAAAATAAAAAGGAAGTACTTAAAAATCAATTAGTAACAAACCAGTTCCGCCTACTTTACACTAACGAATTAAAATAATAGTACCGTATGGTACCGTACTCCGTACTCCTGGTGGGATGATACTTATTAGTACCATCTTTATTATTGATATCATTCATTACACCAAGTTAGCAGAACTGATATGAATTTATGATTTTAGGCAACTAATAATCACACTAATGATCCAGAAATGTGACGAACTAATAAATCATTTTAAATAAATATTTTATTACTCAACTTATGTTTTTCATTGATTGGCCAATAATGGGTTAAAGATTTAAAAATTTACTATTTATTTTTAACGTTCGAATTTTCCCATAAATTTCATTGTCGATATTTTTTATTGAGAACGGGAAGTCAAAGTCGAGAATGAAGGTCGTTTTTCGACCTCATAGTCTTACTCTCATGAAACGAAAGCTAACGCACTCTTGATACCAATAAGGCAGTATCGAACTGGCCGATAATCGTGTAAATATTTTAACATTTTTAAGGCATTCATAACTATACTTAATAATGTATCCCAACGATAATAATTAGTCCAACATATAAGTAGAGTAAGATTGCTTAAGAGTACCTACTCTCAGCTCAAGCGCATTTTCTTTCCAAAAAATTCCTAAAATAAAAATTGTAAATAATTGATGTTTATGATAATGTAGCCAGTTTGTGATTAACGATTGGTTGTAAATAAAACCCACACTTTTATTAATAAAGAAAAACAAATTTTGGTAGAAGTAAATAAATGTAGATATTCTTTAACAATATATTTTAATTATATCAAAAAGCTGAACACTGTTTTTTGCTGTGAACAAGCTTTTTGTGTTACTAAAGTAACACTTTTTTCTGCAAAAATTAAAGAAATTAAACAGTATAAACGTATCTAATAAATATTTCTGAAAAATATAACTTAAGCACATTGAGGGCAAGTAAACGTTTCTTTGTCATCTTTACCCAGTCCTATACAGGTCTCGTTAACATATCGATAGCACACAATGCACAAGCGCATATATCTTCTTTACTACAAATGTTACAAAGTAAACAATACCACGATTCTTCTTTCCTTGATTTCTTTGTCCTACTGCTCGTTGCTTTTTTGACAACTTTTATTGCATTATTGAATTTTGGTATTGGTGCGAATAAATCTTTGGTATAAGTAACTTGCTGGGCTTTACTGTTTAAAACTGGCTTCCTCTTTACAGTGGGTAATTTAATTTCCGGTGTAATTAGCAATCCTGCATCTTTAAACGACACAGAATAAGCATTTGGAGTCAGAAGTTGTTACTTGATTAGACCCCGGATTACATTGAGTTGTTTCTTTCGTAACCGTATTGCGTTTCTGTTTATATTTTAATTCAATTAGTGGACTGTCATCTCAAGAGCTGCTGCTCCTCTTAAATCTTTTCATAGGCTCATCTTCATTAGAGACATCGTCAAATGAGTCACCGTGAAGATAAAATCTGATAATAATTCGCTACTTGAGACAGTAATTAAACTTCTTCTTTTTTGTCATTAGTTTTCTCTGACACTTGATATCCGCCTGTACTTGCCTCGTTTTTATCTGTGGGTTCAATCAACTTGCTCACTTCTAAAGACATCTAATAAATCTTGGAAGCTACTGTGGTTTACTTCGTCTTCTTCTCTGTGGTTGATCAAACTTGGTACAAAGACAGCTTCAGGTATAGCGTCTGGTCTCAAGGGATAAATGCCGGTGGCTGCAAAACCGGAGATAATGTTTGATGGTGTCATTGCTTTTAGCAAAACTAGAGTAAAATCTTCTCTAAACTTCTTTTTGGTAATCGCCTTGCCAGGGTTTGTTGTTTAAAACTGTAGGACTTCTTGGTCCCTAAATGTCTCAAAGCTAAACACTGATTTGTCGCTAGGTTGCAATTCGTTATACTAACTAGTTTATACTCTTGATTTTATCTCTTGATGTGGATCTAATTGTTCGGTAATCTAACAACCTAGATATTTAGAAGATACTCTTTGTATTGGTTGTCCATATATTTGTAATTGTATATTTTGATACGATAAGCGCTTAAATGTTTTTTTGTTTTAGAACAATTAATATTTAGTCCCATTTTTCGTTCGACCGTATTAAGTGACTTTAAGACATTGTAATTCATTTAAGTCATCGCTCAATATAACTGTGTCATCTGCATATCTGATGGTATTTATCAGTTTTCCATTAATTTTTATACCATATTCTATTCTATCTGAATATAAACTAAACAACAGTGAGGATAGAACATAGCCCTGCCTGACTCCCTTTATAATCTTACACTCTTCAGTCGACGTTCCGTTACTACGAATGGTCGCTGTTTGACCCCAATATAATTTTTGCTCTTGACGTCGGTGCTATCAACTGTTTTATCTCTTAATATTTGAATTAACTTGTCAGGATGAACAGTATCGAATACTTTTTAATAATTAATAAAGCGGCAACGACATCTTTACCATGATCTCGATATTTCTGTTCTGTTCATTTCTCTAGTTCCCAATCCTTCTTCTTCGTCGTCAACCATTTTCTATCTACTCACAATTGCTTCGATCATTATCTATCTTGTACTAATTTAATTCACTGTTTGCCTGCCTATGTCATCAAAACATCTCTTTTGGGATCTTCCTATGCTTCTTGTCGTTCCCGTTAGTGTCCATTCTGTGTCCACCTGTTATCATCCTATCTGGCTATGTGGCCGGCTTAGCGCCATTTCATTTTTGTAATTTCTTCCACGATAGGCCAGATCTTCGTTCTATGTCTTATCTCACTGTTTCTAATCTTGTCTCTCAAGTGATATTTCAAGTATATTTCGTTCCATTACCCCATTTAACAGATTTCCTGGTAAAGGGCTACAATCTCCAACCAGTAGGTACAAATTGGTAGGTATGCATGTGTTATACACCTTTTTCTTTAAGTTTATAGGAATGGAAGTGTTGATCATAGCCATAAGCAAACATACTAGATACAGCTGCAGCTGTCTGGGTGGATATGTTGGTGCGTAACGCACAATGCACGCGGGATCAAACTATTCTCATTATACATTGATAACAACACAATCTTTTGTTTCACATTCTTTAATCACCTGGGACCTGGGTAGATATATTTGGGGATTGTGTTATGTCCGATTTTTATCTCTGAGTGACAAAAGTCCTAACCTTTGTTGTATTTGTCCCATAATATAACCAAATTGTAGGTGAATAAAAGATGTTTTCTTTACTCCGCGATCGATTGGCCGAATACCCAAGTAGGTGGAGGCCAATAAACTAAAGAAGAAGTAAATTAAATACTAACCAAAGTAACGGAAAATATTTGAATTGTTGAACTTTTTATAAATAATTATGTTACTTATATGCAGCAATAAAAATAAGTTTAGCTAACAACAACTAAAATAGTTAACAATTAAAGGGTAAAGTATTATTACTTACCAATAAAATATTTACCAGAAATACATGTATTAAGAAATAACAATCAAATAAAATTGTGAATCATTTTAAATATTTTGGTGTAATAAATCAACAAGATACTACTGAAATGTGCATATACGGAATAACACTGGTAATTTAAATAATTAACACTTAAAATTTGATGGATGTGAATGTAAGTGTAAGGTGTAATTCTCATAAAATTTACAAAATCACTCAATATTTTATCCCGTCTTACTAATACCAGTAAAATAATATTCAGCCAACATGAAATAGGAAATCAAGGAGAAAGAAAGTATGTGTAACAGACAAATGAAGCCAATAAAGTGTGATCTTTAAAAATTTCAGTGTGTAATATTTAACAAAACAATGTATAGATGAATGGAAAATAATGCAATCCATTATTTTATTATCAAATATAAATTTGATTTAATGATTTCAGCAATAATTTACATTCAAGATGAGGAAATCAGGCAGTCAGAGTAGTATCCCTGTTCGTCTATTTGGTCCATCTGTTTCTAGCAATAGAGGACATAGGGATAGTTCAAAATCCAGGTATTTTTATTGTTTAATAATTTAGGATTAACATTTTTCTATCTGTCTCCACTGTTTATTGATTTCAAATTGGGTATTGATTAAAATCAAAATGATGAAATTAGGCTCGTGTAATGTCCATTGTAGGTTATTTGTTAGTGTCTGTTATATTTTATGCTGTTCTGTTTCAATGAAATTTAGGTCAGGACGAAGGCCAAGAAAGGGCATTTATATTGTGGTTTCCAAACCAGTTGCTTGTGGTTCTGGCCTTACAACAGGCTGCTTCGTCATGCTAATAAATATAATTCCTGCCAGCATCTAATTTCATAATACTTGGTAGTAGGCTATTTTGAGGTATTTGTTGATATTTCACAGCATTTACTGCACTTACCTCAATAACTTAAAAACATCGTAACCCTGAAACTATCATAAAACTCTAAATCATCACTCATTTAGGAAATTTTACTTCAGTTTCAAACAGTCTCTGTGAAAAGCAGCATGTTTAGTGCAAGTAACTTGTTTGCAGTAATCATCAATACATATTTGCTTTTATTTTACTTTTAACAGTAGTTTTTTCTTTACATAGAAGAAAATATGTTAAAATATATTAAACTATGAGTACATTTTTAAGTTGTCACCTGTAATTAAATCTTATAAAACTTTACTCCAGATTTATATCTCCACTTCCTACAGCATTCCCTTGACTAATTTAATCCAGTTTCATGATTCCATTCAGCTGTAACTTGCATTATAGTATTTCTTTGACCTTTTTTTCAAACTTCTATTAAATTCTTCTATTCCTATCAGAAACTAGTTCTGGATGAGCTGGACTTTTACCTTTTTATTTAAGATATTGCATATTTTCTCATAATACTTAATTATATTCCTCACTGTAGTCTTAAGAATATTAATTTCATCTGCCACTTCAAGAATTGCTTTGTGGTGGCAATAATTTTTAATCATTTACGAATTTTTGAAATAATGCAGAGGTTCACTCAATTTTTATATATTTTGGTGATCCTTATACCATTAATAGTTATATGAGTTATATAAAGTAATATTAATTACATTTAAAATATTGCTTATTTAGCATTATTCTCATAAATAATAAAAAAATAATAAATTAACTGTCAAATGCCTGAATTTGTTATATATTTTAATCTATCCCCTTATATAATTGTTAGGGCTCATATATTGATAGATTTATTTATTGGTATTTTAGATTATCGAGTCAAGATGGTTTAGCTTTAAATAGACCTTCAAGAGCAACATCACTAGATAGAAAATCCCAAACAAATCTTATAACTCCCTTAACTAGACAAAAAAGTTTTCAGAGAACTACACCAGTATCAGCAAGACCACAATCACTTGATAGAAAATCTCATGTTGCTGTAAAACAAACTCCTAGACAAAATTTTCAAAGAACTACACCAAATTCTCTAAGAAGCGGCAGTAGCTGTAAATCATCAGTGAGTACAAAGTTATTTAGCATATCCAGTATTTTGATTTTCCATTATTCATTTCAATGCTTATCCTATTTAGTGTCAGTTATGTTTACTAAAATAGAACTTTCTGAACTAATACTTGTATATATAAATTACATCTTCAATATTTGGAAAAATTACAGATTATATGACTAACTGAAATATAAACATAATTTTAGTCTTGCAGACTGCACTTTCAAGCAATCTAAACTTTATTGTTATAGTATATGGATATGGAATTAAATTTTTGTTGTTGTTTTGTTAATTTTTTTAATGTTTTATTAAGCCTTTAACCATATAATACACTGTGAGGAAATAGGTAACTGGTTGTTGATCTATTCACAAGATATGAAAACATTTTGGAATTCGTTAGGTTCAGTATTTTATACTAGTTCAGGAATGACCTTTCATTGGTTATAATGATTACTAAACATTTGATTTATGATCACCTTAGCCATTTATTAAAATAATACAAGATTTAAGTATCAGGACTAGATGTACTACCTGTTATATCATACTTGTATGTTAAAATACCAACTAAAACTCTGTTTCTGCTTCCCCCATAGAACTGCTGTAAGGCATTAGTTCAATGGGGGAGGGACAATACAATCATTTCATACTTTGATATAATATATACAAGACATGGAGCTAGTATAGGACCTAGAATCCTTACATGTACAGGGTTTGATTTATTATATATTCAGTTAAAATTCATTTTACATTTATTCATATTTAAAACCTGAAATTAAACAAATTTCCATATTTTAGATATCTGTTTCTGCATTAAAGGAGAGAAAGACTATTCAAAAATTAAGTACTAATAAGGATTGGGTTAATGCACAATATCAGAAGGTAATTTTTAATATTATTTAGTTTACATATTCTGTTAGCTTTGTTCAAAGATTTGCATAAGGTAGACTATACCTCGGAAACGCATCATCATTAGTGGTGTACATCAGTTCTATAATATATTCCTCAAAAATATCTGAAGTCATTCCTTCATTGTAGTCTTCCATTGATGTCGACTGAAACTCGAGTAAATCATCCCCAAAAAACTCTTTATCGCATCAAGTATCCATTATTTCAACAGGAATTTTTAGTCCAATATATAAGCGTTCTATGAAAATTTAGCAATTGGTTTGAATACTTTTGTCCTATCTCTGAATGTCCTTTATTGAGCCCAGTTTTATCTGGATATATTATTTGTTCACTATATTTTCGAATATTGCTTAAATACTGTACTCTCGAAAGTATTATTTCTTTGTTTTAATTTGTTTACATAGGCTGCAATATTTGTGAGAATTCTAATTATCCAATTTTCTTCTTCTTCTTTAGGTGCCATCTTCTTAGCGAAGGTTGGCGATGACCTCTGCAAAGTCTTCCCTATTTTGGGCTTTCCTTATTAAACTTTGAAAGTCTAATCCTGTCCAATCTTTGATGTTGCGCAGCCAGGTCATTTGTCGTCTACTTATCTACCTGTCTATCCAATTTTAACAGTTTTAAATCATAATCATGCATATACAATAATTTATAAATATGCTTTTCTAGAATTGACCTCCTCCTAATTTCTTAAGTTCATGTTACGGATATATTTAGTCTATGCAGTTGCAAAATTTCTTCCAAAGTAGTAACATTTTTAAATTCCTTAGGATATGTCAAAATTTTATTATATATGTTTTGGATCTATAGTGTGTATTTATTTAGTGATTAAATTTCTTACAAGAACTGCATGCTTATGATTTATTACCTGATTACCATTTTGGTTGTTTTAATCTGTTGAGAAACATAAAAAAATCTCTGTAAAATCTAGTAAAATTGGTAATTGTATTAATACTTAAAATCTCTTTAGGTTAAACGTTATATATCAACTTCAGAAAAGATTGACCCCACTATTGTGAAACCTGAAAATATCAAGCCTCCGTCAATAAAGGGGTTCATATATCTCGTGTCTGTATTGTTCAGTGAATTATTTCCTTCTGTAAATCTATCTATGGAAAATTATAAGGAAGTGATTGCAAAAAAGTTAAAGGCAATGCACTATCCTGGATCCATGACAAACTCTGTATTGAAAACAGGTGAGTTTGATTCTTTATTATTTATGTCTAAAGAGTGAACTGTAAATAAAAGGCCAAATTGTAACAATGGGCAGAGGAGTTACTGTTTTGTTCATAAAAACTTGGTTATTGTTAAAAGTTTTATTAATCCAAAATAGGCTGTATTTTGTAGATGTATTTACTTGTTCGACAGTTCTTGTAGACCTAGATCCTCTATGGTCCATCGTTTATATTATTTCATTTCACAAAGACATGAAAACACAACAAACTTGTGTAAAAAAACTAAGAACCAGACCATTCAAGTCCAACTGGAGGTTGTAGCTGCAGAATATTTCAACAAATTAATCAAATGAATTAAAGAAGTATTTATTTTTATTTTATTTTTAAGACACGGGATAACCCCATCAACAGTTTAAATTACAATATACAATATCACAGTTAGGATTCAAAACTTGGAATTACTTATAATATAAAATCAATATGAAAAATGAGACTAAAATCTTACATACTAAAATGTAACAAGGATAAAATTCAACAATATCAATATACATATCACAAAGGAAGAGATCTTTTTAACTGAGTTAAAGTTATATTGAAAATATCAAAATCGAAAACATTTAATAGCCCCATGTATCTATCCAATGGGTTCAAACACCAAACTCATCAGTCTCCCATGATGCATTGGGAAGATTGTAATCACCATAAACATAGATATCCTGTGCTCAGTATTGCAGAAGAACATTTTCCACAGTTTGACAATGCCAGTTGTATACTTCCCTAAGTGATTGTGGAGGTATGTAGACACCATCGACCACAAACTTGACTTCATTAAGTTGACATAAGATATATATTTGCTCAACCCGATCTTCACAAATACTAATGGTTTGTGATTTTAGTTTGTTGTTAACAAACACTAGTATATTACTGCCACTCAACTTTGCACTGGTTCTCTGGGATCTATCACATCTGTAGATACTAAAACCATCACATTTAATTTCAGAATCAGTTATTTTATCATTTAAGTTACTCTCCACTAAAATAATTATATTTTATGAGCACCAGGAAATACTTTTTAGGATCTGGAAATCTTTGTATAAATGCCTCCAAAATTTTGATAAAAAACTGTTAATGGGAATGAAAGTAGTTTTTTTGTTGTTTAACTTCCCAAACTGTAGGAACACCGCTGCGGTATCTAATGCATAGATTTTCATTGCCAGCAGATTTTCTTTCATCTAGTTCTTTTTTAGCTGCCTTGTAAGCGTCTTGCTCCATCTTAGTTTGATCCTTAGAGATTCTATAAACAGTATTTTTAAGTTTATTACTAGACAATTTCACCTTGTTAGCAATGTTAGCATCATATATAACATGTAACTTTGACTGGTCTAGCTTAATTGTAACTAGACATTTTGCCAACTCGGATAACATGTGATATGATGGATTCCTCCTGCTGTAAGCTAAGTAAACGAAAGACCTCACACACCTGAGATTTGTTATAGCTAATGCGATCAGTTAATACATTAGAGTTATATTCAGGAATTTTATTAGGTAATCATAAGATCTTGGGCTCTATCTTTACATTGTACTTCATTAAAAACTAAATTGGCTGTTGTATGTGAATTGCTATTTTCCATTAATGTAGTTTTTTCTTTGAGACTGGTTATTTTTTCTTCCAGCTTGGAAAATCTTCGCACAAACATAGGAACACTCTTAAATGCATCAGGTAGTGCAAAAGTACATAAGTAGACGTTTCTGCAAAATAATTGCTCGTATCTCGGATGTGGACAAGCCAGAGCATTTTTCTGTAATGTGTATCCTTGAACTGCAACTGTCGCATGCTATTATTTGCTTTTCATCAGTATCGAGATCTTGGGAACAAGCGCTACAATTATTGGTTATTATAACCTTAAAATTTTATCTTAAAATATTTCAGCAACCTTCGGCTTTTCGCGGTCTATTATTATTTATGAAATATAAAAAGTAACTAGTACGCACAATATTATTTTTAATAGGCTTTCAAAACTTAAAAAAAAAAGTTTTTAGAAAAATAAAGCAGCAAAATTTTAAAATCCGTAAACTAATTTCCGAAACCAAATTCAGATTTTTGCTTTAATCTGTGCCTTCTAAGAACTGCAAGGCAAATTGCAAGGAAAATTAGTTTACGGATTTTAATATCAGATGTCACTATTTGCGTCCATACGAAGCCATGTTAGAGTTGCTTCCTAAGACAGAAGAGATTTATTTTCACGTTCAGAGCGACTGTGAATAGCCGTTCTGAAGATCACTTTTATGGTGAAATACTTATAAGCGGATACACAGACGCACTAGACGTGAAATTAAATATTAACTGTCTTTTTCCTTTTCCTTTCCTTTCCCAGCAAAATTTTGTTTGTTTTGATGACCTAATATTAAATAAATATTACTTAAATAATTGCACTGTTTCAGTAAACACAATGCATTCCTGGCCCCAAGTCATCGGCATGTTTGGATGGTTGATAGATAAAGTTAATCTAGTAGATAATGGTAAAATTGATTTATCTAAACTAACACCTGGAGAGCAACAACAATGTACGCTGACACAGGTTAGTTAATATATTATTTTTATTTAGAATATGCTTAAAAAAAATTAAATATTTTTATTTTGTGATCTAATTTATAATTATATTTGATTGGAGGAGTATGTAAACATTCTTTTCTCTCTAAACGTACTTTGTTCAGAACGCATCAGGTAAAACCAGAACCGAAGACAGACATGTACTTAAGCAAACTTCCCTCTTAACAGAGTGGAATCGTTACATAGCGTCATCCAATTTATCTAAATAGGGGTAAATATACAGGGTATTCTATTTAAAAAATTGTATTTTTGCTTTTCCTCGTACTTATTAATCACTCTGTAGAATTCAGCCTATTGCCCAAGCCTGGAGAATTCCATTGGCTAGATTTTTTCTAAATAATTTTTTGGATATTCTGTACCATAATGGAATTATCTACCAATGTTGTACTAAAAACTCATCCTGTATATTAGAATGTGGGTGAAACGAAAATAAATCGTATTCTTTAAAAATGTGTTAAATTTTGTTATATTAAAAAGTTGAAATGTTAAAAAGGTATTTCTACCGTCACGGTGGTCCGAATGTCCTAACCAGCTGATTTCCAACATCATAATAACTGTAGTTAAATTCTGATTTAGTGTAAACTTCTGAATTAACGTTTATTATTACTTCTTATCATCTTTTCGCATTTTTCATATACATTCTTTAGGTGACTTTAGGGAACCTCCTCTTTTTATTGTTCTGAGCTTTTGTTTTATGTAAATTTTATGTAAATTTGTTTTTTATAATTAACGATTCCTTTTGTTTATAGCTTTGCAGAGATTATATTTTGGAAAGATACCAACAATTTAATAATTCCAACGAAGATATAGAAGACAAGGAACAACTGGAAAATTTTATTTCTGCTTTTGCAAGTAACGTTGGTGTAGATAAAAATTCTTATGAGCAACTAAAGAAACAAGTCGAAGAAAAGGAAAAGAATTTGAACAGTCTTATAATTGAGGTCAAGGAATTAACTGAAAAGAAAAAAGTATGTACAATTTATTTTTTTATATGTTCATCTATTGGAAAAGATTAATTTTTTCTTATATGTATACAGAATATTCATTTATTTGTGAGATCCTCATGTTCTTATATATATCCCTGCTATATATTCAATTTTCTATCGTTTTCTCTGTGTGGTGATTCCATTATCGCACAACGGTATGTACTCTGGTCAATTGTGATTAACATGGGTATCACGATCAATGTAAATTGACTCTGACAAATCTCTCCTACATCTCTTTCTAATGGGCCGGGTTTATCGACCACGTGGTCGATAAACCTGGCAGATTAGAAAGAGATGCAGGAACTGCTTTACGTCAGTTTTCTCTGTGGGAAAACAGGGACACACGCACTGGGAGAACGTGTGTCCCTGTTTATTTTGTATTTTATGTCTATGGGCACAATATTGCCTGTATAATTTTCATATTCTTTCCTACAAAGCTCCGCTTAATTATTTCTGACTTATAATTATCTTTTCTTTTTTCACTTTTTTCCGAATTCACATCACTATTCGTGGCATAATTCTGATTCAAAATTTCCTTTCATTTGATGAGAATGTACCTCTAAAGAAACCTCCATGTCTTGATACGACGTGTGTTATGAATGCTTCTGCTACTGTAGTCACTTCTGGATTAGGAAGGGGTGCAATTTCAGGCCATTTTGAAAAAAAAATTTAAGTCATTATCTTTTTTTTGACTCTTTAAGGCTTTTCAGGAAAGTCTGATCATTATCTTCTTGTTTTTTAACTGTGATCATCTGAATACTTACTTCTTCGATTGCATTCACTTTTTCTTCAAATCTTCAAAGAAAATATTTAGGTGTCCGAGTGCCAAATGCAATAACATTTTTATATCGACTTCAAATTTGCTGGCTTTCGTTAGGTTTTTGATATCGAACTTTCAGCTGACTTTGGTAAACCTGTTTTAGATTCTGCTGGCCATATGTTGTCTCTCAAGCTTGAACGAGGGAGGTATAAAATGGGATTTAGCAAATGTATTATAAATTGTTTAGAATACAACAAGAAATAGTCAATTCAAGTTCTATTCGTTTCCAAATTATAAACAAAAATTAATTCAAAGAGAAACGTGGATTTCTAATAAAAATTACAATAGTTATTGCATTAAATAAACAAGTTCTAAGTCATTTTATTTGCAGTTTATTAAAAAACTTCGTTGATCTATGGCAGTAGGTGTCGCTCTTACCAAACGTTTACCTTTTAATAACCTTTATCTTCAATGTTCAAACGATGAAATCGAAACTTCCATTCCAATAAAATTCCATTAAAAATTTTTCGAAGTCAAATATTGATATAAATTACAATAAGTATTGTATTAAATAAACAAGTTTAGGTCTTTTATTTGCAGTTTACATTCGATTAATATATTAAAAGTGCCAATAATTTTGCTGATCTATGACACTAGGTGTCACTTTTCCAAACTTGCACACAGCGAGTTCTGACATTTCAAATCTTACGAGACATTTCGATGACGTCTATAAAAATCCAGTTTTTAAATTTTTCTTTTTTGTCAAGGGCTTCTTCTATATGGAATTAATTTTACTGAACTAACTGTCCTAATAATACCTTAATACATTTTTTTTTTCTGAAAACTTATCAAATGGTTTACACACAATACACACAGTATAAAATCAATTTTAATGATTTTTTTCAATTTGTAGAATTTAGAAGAAAGAAAAGCTAGTTTACTTGAAAATTTTAATAAACTTCAAGAAAATGACGCTTCCGAGGATGCGGAATTGGAAGTGGGAATAAATCACTATACCAACATACTGAATAAATTGGTACAAAGAGAAAATGATCTTAACGAAAATATACTAAGGCTCGAAGAAAGCATAAAGAAACAGCCGTGTACATATCAGGAAAAAAAGAATCTCTTGCAAAATATTAAAACCATGAAAAATGAATTAAATATAATTAAAGAAAAAGTTAAACATGATCAAGATATTAAACTTGGTTTTGATACAGAAATCCAAGAGGAGCATGAAAAGGTAAGGGTTTTTATTTGCGCTATCGGTAAGTCATTTTTCTGTTGTTCGCAATAGTGAACGCATCGAGAAATAAGTCAAATAACTATAACTGATATTATGTGAACCGATGTAAATTTTTTGCTATTTTTCAGTTACAATCAAAAGTCATCGAATGGAATCGATCGTTAAGGACAGTCTGTATTAAAAAACCCGATTTTAAGGTTTTACTTTTCAAAGAAACCGGTCTACATAGGACCGAATTCCTTGACGAAATTAAAGAAATTTCCAAAATTAAATCAGAAATGGAAAAAAATATGCTCAAAAAGATGGAGACGATGGAAATAAATTTAAAACAGTACAACGACGACATTAAGAACATGACAAAGGAACTAAGTGTTGTTCAAAGTGAAATTCAATCTATAGTTCAGACCATTAACGAACTGAATGAAAGGACGGCATTACTTGAAAAGGAATCCCAAGAGGTAAGGCTTGTTAATTTTTACTGTTGCTTATATGTTTAAAAGATTAAAATGTTTTATGGCTTATTCAGTAGTGGGGTAAGGAAGTGGGTCAACAGTGCCAATTAGAAATCCAGTAAAGGGATTGACCTACTGTTGTTTTTTATCTAAGAATATATTACAGTCGCTATCAGTATTTTTTTTTTTTGGCATAGGCATTTGCCATTGCCAGTCACAACTTTTTTAAGTTCTTCCCGAAGGAAAGAAAAGAAAATAATTATCACAATATATTTATTATTGGTTATTTGGTTATCCATGGAACAGACATGGTTACTCGCTTCTCGTCTAGGGACCCATCAAGACATTAAATTAAAACACAAACTAGACAGGGTCACGGATAGTAGGTTTAAAACAAATGGGATAAAACAAAGGTTACTATTTTTTGACTGAACTTACAAATTGAGGTTACTTTTATCAGTATACTTCAGATTCATAAATTGCTTTTAAATTATTTTAATGTTGTTAAATTTAATGTTGAATTTAATTATTGTTTAATGTTAAATTGCTTCTAAACAAATAATACTTTTACTGCAATATGTGGCTGCAACACAGTAGCTGACAATATTGTTAACAATAACGGCCAGACTATGCAGTATAGGAGAATATTTTTAGTATGTCTCGGCCATATAACCAGTAATAGGCACACATTTTTGGCATCGCCCGCATTGTTTTACAATAGCTGCCGGAAGATCGCTTGACGAGGATTATTTCCATTTTTTTTGTGATTATTTGTTGTTTTGGACAATTTCGGAGGACTATAATGACTAAAAAATTGGTCGAATGAGAGGATTATATCTTTTAATAACGAAATACATTTACGTCCTGAGTTGTGGAAATCGGAATATATAAAGATCGAAATGCAAAAAAAACGAATGGGCTGTTGTCGCTGAAAGATTTGAGATTTCAAGTGGTGAAGCGTACAAACCATTCAGAAGCTTGAGGACGTACGCAAAAAATGAGGAAAAAAGATTAAAAGTGGTAGTGTCGAAGCTAAACCAGTGAAATGGTTTGCTATCGATGCAATATCGTTTATTTTTTATTTGACACTCTTAAAAAGTTTTTAAATACGTATTGTCAAGACTTACTTCTAGGCTCATGTTATCTAAAGTTTCACGCCTGTTTAAGTAAGCTTGAATCCACAATCTTTTTTCTTTAAATTTTTTTAACACAGTATGCCGCTTCGACGAGTATTATTTTATCCATTGTTACCTGATTGTATTTACCGAGCTATCTGTTGCATTCAATGTTGACATAAATGGCTGGTCCGGACCATTGTTGCCAGTATGGAAGCCCCATATTGCAGTAAAAATATTGCTTGTTTAGAAGCGCCTTAAGTTTGTTGATTTTTATGATATATATAGAGATGCATTCGGTAAAGTTAGATAATAAAACAAAAGGTGATACGGTATGGGCATAGCTGATACAGTACGTTAAGTTTTGGATTATATATTGCACACTACATAAAGTGCTACAATCGGCAACATTGCCTCGTACGATATAAATTGAAGGGCTTGGAAGGTAGGGGTTATGTTACAAATAACTGAAAATGAGATAATCCAGGTTAAAGTTTTTTTGGTTGCATTTTTACAAGAACCTGTTAAAAAAACTCAAATTTTGAATCTAGAATCTTTTGGATAACAAAAGTTCTTGCGAGCAATTTTTTTTTGAAAAATATACATTTCACCCTTAAAAAAAATTGAAATATGTACATAGCACCTTTGTCCACCAACCTATTAGGATGTATGGTATATGAAAACAAGTACATGGTGCTATGTGTAGATGAGAAGACAAGCCAAAGTCACAAATTAGGGCTATATTTTATTTAAAATAAATCAAAATAACATTCTGTTATTGCCCTGCAAAATTGCTTCCTAATACCATCTGTGTTCAAGTGGTACATATGGCAATAACTGCTTGATGTCTTCTTTTTTCTCTGCAGACAAACTGCCAATCTTCTTGTTTATTTTTGGAACTACAAAGTTTGGGGATATAACACACATAGTTTTATTTGTCTTATTGGTAGACCTATAACGTCGAATATCCACTTTCTTGAACGGCATATTGGGGTCGTAGCTATATTTAAACAGATAACTACCAAATTCATCTACCCTTATCCATTTGATGCCATCTCTAAATTGAACAGTCTCTCCCAGAAGATCCTTTTTCCGGTTTACTTAAAGATGTAGCTAATTCCTCAATGTTCCTAAAATGGATTTCCATATTTATAACCTGGTTTCCTTTGGTTGTTTGCAGTATTATCTGTCGATACTCATCTGGTAAGAATAAATTAGGCTGTTTCCGTAGATTCTTTTCGATGCGACCAAAGTCACGATCTGAGTCTAGGTAAGAGTGGCCCACCTCTGGAAATTTATGGTCTATAGTTTTAAAGTACTCTTTCAAAATCATGTACTGGTACAGACATAATCTGGAAATTCTTATTTTGTCCGACACAAGAGTCGGACCACACTTTCAGATGATTTTTTTCTCGAAGTGTTCTATCACTTTCTCAAACACCTCTATCACCGCACTCAACAGTGAACTTGCAACTTCTGTACTGCCACGATTTGCTACGTCTTCGGTCCAGGTAAAAAATAGGCCCCTGTGTACATTTTTTGAAATTATATACAGGCCGACATTGTAAAACCACATCTGTCTTTTATAAAAAGCTTTTGATGTGAACAACCGAGGCAATGGCATAGTCTGTTGCAGATCCATAGTGACATATGCAACATCGTTCAACACATTGGCACTTTCCGTGTCAGCTTTTTGAGCCTCAAATGCAGATTTATAAAAATCAATATGTTCATCTGAACATTGTTCACTATCACATGTACTACATGTATCACTCTTGTTATTTTGTATATTGTATTAGGTTGTCCAATGGATAAATTGAACTCGTAATTATAAATAAATCTGTACATGGACTCTTTTACTAAGAATTCGTCTGAAACTTGGTCTAGTCTGCATTGTTCAATGTAAAGTTTGTACATTTTAGGTACGGACAACAACGGTGATAAGTATTTTTGTTTCGATTGTTGGCTCTAGAATAATGAGACAACTCAGCAGGAAACGAAGAAAAATGTTTCATAAACATATTTTTTTTCAAGTTTAGTAGGCCTGTTGTTATGCTTGCCTCGTTTGTCTAACTCCGGCTCTGACAAACCTTTTTTTTATCTGGTTTTGGATAAGAAATACTTTCTTTCTGCCTATTTGGTACAATGACATTAGGGCTGATTTACAAATTGGCACATGAGTTCCATTTACTGTAATACTGTACTTAAAAGATGCAGTTTTATGTCTGTTTGCACCCTTATGTTTTCGCTGAGGTTCACTTATGGAAATTGATTTAAAAATAATTACATTTTTCCCGTTAATATCATGTTTGTAGAAGTCATTAAAAATTGATACTCTTGTATCCTGGTTAATCCTAGTTGAACATTTTAATCGACACTTCTCATTACAAATAATATTATCCTCATTAATGCGCTTAGCAGGTATCACTACACCTTTACGAGATAAGTAACTTTCTCCACATTCTCTTGCTTTAGCAGCCACATTTCTTTTCCATTGTTGTTTGTTTTTCTGTCGTTTCCTGGACAATTTTTGTTTTTTTACTTGTGGTTCTACATCTAAATGAGCCTGGTCACTATTAATAGGGCTACTCACCACTATATCCTCAACACACCTGCTGTTGGTAATTGAAATGGGAATTTGTAGGTTTACCACATCACTTTCCGCATCAGACTGTGGATGTATTTTTGCTGTAGAATTTGTACTTGTTGAAGGGTATTCTAGAAAATTAGTTTTATCTCAACAAGAAAGAAACCTTCTAGAAGAGGAAATGCGAGCACATCTTGTATAATCATCATCACCATTATCCTCACTATCACTAACGATATCTGAGTCCGGTATAAGATTATAATTATAACATTGCGTTTATTTTGTTATTTGATAAAATATTGTCTACTTTAACTTTTATCATAACCTCAAAATCTTTGATGTGAGAAAAACAATATTTTAATTTATATGTAATGGCAATTTACTGTAGTATATTATTTTAATTTAGTTATTTCATCAACCTTACCTTTATAACTGTCTTCTTTTGCCTGTTTAAGAGCCAATTCTAATATTTGTTTACTTCTTCTCATCTTGCACTTGATTTTACAACGTCAACAAAGCACAGTGACTACATGGCACCTTCTCCCTCCAAACATTCTGAATATTAGTGTATCATAACCCCTTCACCAACTGAATAAATACTAAGTTATGGCTAGAAGTGAATGGGAGATAGTGCTATGAGAAATAATAACACATAACGCCTTCATCCACATAAATATCCCAATTTTCAAGCAAATGTAACATAACACCTTCACCTTCCAAGCCCTTCAATTCTCCGATCCCCTCCGACACCTAGACAGAAAACGAGAAAACCGGAAACCATTTAGTAACACATAACAACAAATAGGATATGCATCTCCGTCCGCTGATTTTTGTTTTCCTTACGTATACCCGGTTCATTTCTTATAATATAAACTCGATACAAATACACTGATCTTTATAAGGCGGTGCATTTTTATCGGTTTTTAATAACGTGAACAACAATTTTTTGTAGTTGAATTAAAAATAAAAGCGCATTTCTTTAAACAAATAAAACAAAAAATATACTCTTATTGAAAATAAAAAAACAATTCCTAATAAAATAAGAAACAATTATTTATGTTCTACAGAAATGATTCAAATATTTGACCTTCTGCGACTGAATAATATCCCAATCTGTCATAAAAACTTCTGCGAACGGATGAAAGAGTTTCTGCTGTAACAGAATTGGAGACTTCTCTTATTCGGTTAATAGTTTCTCTGATAACTCGATTCGGGAAAGTATTGTTTAAATACTCTCTAATTATTCGAGCGTTGTGAACTGAACAGCGGTCTTCATGAAACCAAACATTCTTCAGATTTACATCAAAGATTGAGAATAGCGTGAAGAACATGATTCTGTAACGAATTGAGGTATACTTTACTTTTCAAGTTGCTTTCAATAAAAAATGGACTTATTATGTGGTCTCCTAAAATGTCAGTCCCGATGTTAACTTTTTGAGGATGTTGAGTTCGGTAAACAACACTCCTGTGCTGGTTTTCCCGCGCCCAATACCTCTTAATGGAAGGATTGTGTCTCCCTACTAACGAAACAGAAGATTTATCAGTAAATAAAATGTTTAATAAAATTTGGTTCATCATTAGCCTTCCTTATTAGAGTTTCACAAAATTCCATTCTTCGAAAGCAGTACACTGGATAAAGCTGCTGCGTTTTCGAATATTTAAAATTCTTGTAACCGTGCTTTTTCCATACTTTCGTTACAGTAACATTGCTAACATCTAACTCTCTAGCAACGCTTCTATTTAAACTTGTTGAATCTTCCTAGATTTTTGCACAAATTTGTGTATCCCGGTTAACTTTTTCTGATGACACTCAAAAATGGAATGGGTCTCCCCTCAAAAAACATTGTTGTTCAGAGTTACCACCATAAAACCATTTTATTTTTTAAACTTTTTCTGCGGGCGTATAAACAGATATGTTGTTAAATAATAAATAAATGTTAAATAAATAAATTAAAAATCTGCGCTTGTAATGCTTTAAACAACCACTGTATAATGACAAATTATTGGAGACGGGTCAACGGAGGTTCGTGGAAAGTCGACGGCGCACAGTGTTGCCGTTAATAGTGTGTATATCTAATTTAAAATTTAACGTAATGTATTTAAAGAGATGATAATCTAAGATGATTTGTAATACTTGCCGTAACCACATTATTATTATTTATTCTGACATTTTTTCACTTTTAGCAATTAGAGGAATGGGAAAAACAGAAACAGACGTTACTCTCAAATTTAAAAGATTCTGACGAACAAAGAGAACTAGAGATGACTGAAGAGGAAAATGAACAACTATCCCAGAAGCGAAAAGAATTAGTAGATTCCTTGGAAAAATTCAAAGTAACTTCTGTCGATTTTTTTCTTCAGATTTACAGACAAGTTAATAGTCACATGGGCGAACTGAATAAAATTGTGGAAAAAGTTAAAAGTCAAGTAGCAGAGGCCGCATTAAAAGAATTCGATGAACGAGCCCAGTTAAATGAGTTTTTAGAAAGTTTACAAGATAATAATTAGTTAGAAAATAAAGTTTTACTATGTACTGTATAGACTTTTTACTTTGGAATTTCGAGATACCTATACACAAACAGAAACACTTAAGTATTTTATTTAAAATCCGCTTCTTTGTATTCTATTTAAAGTTTTGACTCTATTTTTTACTCTATTATTTTAAAAATATATATTTTACTCTATATTTTTACTCTGTATTTTATTTAAAATCTTCTTCACTTCTTCGTTACAAGGAGACAAAGTTGTGTGTGTGTTTGTGTGTGTGTGTGTTTGTGTGTGTGTGTGTGTGTGTGTGTGTGTGTGTGTGTGTGTGTGTGTGTGTGTGTGTGTGTGTGTGTGTGTGTGTGTGTGTGGAGAGAGAGAGAGAGAGAGAGAGAGAGTTGGCATTAGACAAAGAATCTTTCTGCCACAGAAAATTGTCATAAGGATGTGTTACGTAAAAATATGAGTCATAGTTTTTAACCTTTAAAACATGTTTTTATTCTAATATGTTGTAGAGATTACGAGAGGCCTCGATTTACCTGAGCGACCTTCCAGAACCAGTGCGAGGGAAATCCAGTTTGCCTTTACCGTTTCGCCATCGAAGGTTTTGGATTTTTCGAGATAACGGCACTGGTATATAATAACGGAACTTTATTTGGAAGGGACAGTTAATTCGGACGACGCGCTCGCGATAAAATGTTACGTTCGCTTTTTAATAAATTATGTATGTTTAGTGAAAATAAATAAATATCAGTCATTGTGCTTTTTAATGAATTAAGATAAGAACAAGACATTATAAATTAAAGACTTAACAATTAATAAATTCACAACAAATGGTGTCAGAAGTGGGATCGAACATAAATTAGACTTATAATAATAATACAAGTGAATATAAAATAAATTGTGAAAATGGCTACGATTTATGAGCTGACAGTGACTAATTTAAGAAGACATCTTGAAGACAGAGAATTAGCTTCTACCGGAAAAAAGGCTGAGTTAGTCCAACGACTAAAGAACGCTTTGCTAGAGGAAGGACTAGATCCAGAGACTTATATATTTGAAGATGCTGTCCTCTCGTCGATTTCGAAAGTTTCCGGCGACATCGCATCATTAGAGAACAAAGTTTCCGACGATATTTCGAAAGTGTCTTCTGATGTAGCCAAAGTATCCGGCGACATCGCTTCTTTAGAAAGCAAAGTTTCTAACGAGATTTCTTCTCTGGAAAGCAAAGTCTCTGCTAACATCTCTTCGGAAATCTCTAAAGTCACTTCTGAGATGTCTGCCCTGGACGATAGAATATCTTCATTAAAAAACCAAGTTGCTGCCGATATGTTAGCCTTCGAAGAAAAGATATGGAAAGAGATGGAAAGGAAGATGGAGGAAACAGGGACAGCAGAGAGAGGTAACAATCCGATTACAGTGGAGATAAAAGAAGACCAGACGAAATTTAAGTTGGAGACACGGCCGAAATTTGAAGGAAGTGGAGGTTCTATTCATGTTAAAGTCCCAACTTTCGACGGAAAATCATCATGGAACAACTACATGAAACAGTTCGAATCAGCCGCAAGAGCAAATGGATGGTCTAAAAAAGAAAAGGCGGTAAACCTGACTATCGCCCTTCGAGGAGATGCCTTAGATGTGCTTCAGACCATAGCCGTAGAGGAGACCGATGATTTCGAACAACTGAAGAAGAGGTTAAATATGCGATATGGCCACGAACATTTGGAGCATGTATATCAGTCACAGCTTAAAAATCGTAGACAGAAGAAAGATGAGGCTCTTCAAGAATATGAGGTAGATATTGCCAGATTAGTACGATATGCTTATCCAACAGCTCCCGAGGACATGATGGAAAAATTGGCCGTTCAAACGTTTATTGATGGTCTTCGTGATCATGAAATGCAGAGAACACTACGATTAGCTCGTCACAAGACGCTGGTTGATGTCCTATCCGCCGCCCTCGAATACGAGTCAGCTACGCAGGCCTCTGGCGGGTACAGTAAAGTTAGGACTGTAAAAGAGGAAGGAGATGAAGATAAACTTGACCAGCTCGTTAATATGATGAAAAGCATGACATACAAGAAAACGAAGACCATCAGATGCTGGAATTGTGGCGAAATAGGACACGTACGAAGCTCCTGTAAGCACCCTAGGTACGACGCAAATCAAGAAACTCACCATCAGGAAAACTAGAACGGGTCAGCCTTAGGGGGGCAGCTTCGACCCAAAACTTTTCCAAAGACCCTCTCATACTAATAGCTTCTTTGAAATGTCGTGAAGATAGTGTATATGTAGATGGAGACATAAATGGTAAAAAGCATACGTTGTTGGTGGATACCGGAGCGACCAGAACCATTATACGCCCGACAGTTATAAACAGCCGAAAGAAACTGTTACCAACGAGGTTACGACTTCGGACCGCTACAGGTGAAAATGCCAACATTCATGGAGAAATCCAGGTACAATTGGGAATTGGGGCAGAAAAGTTTGTCCATACTGTTATAGTTGCTGACATCGAAGAGGATGTTATATTAGGAATGGACGTAATGAATATGCATGGATTCCAATTGGATTTTAAGAATAAGGTAATCAAAGTTGGCAACGAGGAGGTATTTCTCCATCCACATAATGACAACACTGTGCAAGCAGCCATTACAGAAGATACAGTCGTACCTGCGAGAAGCGAAACGATCATAGTAGCGCGACTACAGGGAATTGTAGACGAAGGGAGACCTGTTATGATGGAGCCTTGGAACCACGACGATGAGGTTGGCCGTGGAATCATAATTGGAAAGGAATTGGTGACTTCGGCTAAAGAAATTCCTGTGAGACTTATCAATGTCAACGACTACCCAGTGACCATAAAGAAAGAGACAAAAGTAGGAACTTGTGTACCTGTGACATCCATAATTCGTCAGGCGACAACATCTGATAATTCCAACGACAAATTCGACCAAATGGTTGCAGTTGCAGGACAGTCTCTAAATCAGATGGAGAAAAGGAAATTAAGGGAATTTCTTCGGCAGTATCGTGATATTTTCGTACCGAAAGGAGGAAAGACGGGAAGAACTACCGTTGTTAAGCATAAAATTGATACTGGTAATGCTAAGCCAATTCGTCAAACAGCTCGACGATTACCACAGGCGAAGAGAGAGGAAGCTGAAACGATTGTTCAGGAAATGAAGAAAGACGGGGTGATAGAACCTTCTACGAGTCCATGGGTCTCTCCGGTGGTCCTGGTTAAGAAGAAAGACGGAACGACGAGGTTCTGTGTGGATTACCGTTTGCTGAACAACGTTACCAAGAAAGATAGTTATCCTCTGCCTCGGATCGATGACACATTGGACACATTGGCTGGAAGTAAATTGTTTTCTACTTTAGATTTGAAGTCTGGATACTGGCAGGTAGAAATGGACCCAGTCGATAAAGAAAAGACAGCCTTCACCACAGGATCTGGATTGTGGCAATTCAACGTTATGCCATTTGGACTTTGTAATGCTCCTGCGACATTTGAGAGGCTTATGGAAAATGTGTTGAGAGGGTTATCTTGGAAAACATGCCTGGTTTATTTAGATGACATAATCGTCTTGGGGGAGACATTCGAAGATCATTTGAGGAATTTAGAAAACGTTTTTAATCGACTTAAAGCTGCCCAATTGATGCTAAACCCCAAGAAGTGCCAGCTATTTCAAGGTAAAGTCAATTATCTGGGTCATATAGTCAGTAAAGAAGGAGTGGCCGTGGATAAGGGAAAAATCGATTCCATTAAGGAATGGCCAAAACCAACTGACAAACATCAAGTGAGAAGTTTTCTTGGACTATGTACTTACTACCGGAGGTTTATTAAGAAGTTTGCAGATATCGCTAAGCCATTAACGCGACTTACAGAGGAAGCAAGAGAATACCGCTGGGATATAGACTGCCAAAATGCCTTTGAAACGTTGAAAAAGCATTTAATAACAGCACCAATTTTGGGGTATCCACTGCCAGAAGGAGAGTTCATCCTAGATACGGATGCAAGTAACGTGGGAATTGGAGGAGTGCTGTCTCAGATTCAAGGAGGACAGGAACGAGTCCTCGGATATTTTAGTAAAGTCCTTTCAAAACCTGAGCGGAATTATTGCGTCACGAGAAGAGAACTTCTAGCAGTAGTTAAATCAGTAGAGCACTTCTACCAATACCTCTATGGCAGAAAGTTTCTAATCCGAACCGACCATGCCGCCCTTAAGTGGTTGATGCAGTTTAAGAATCCAGAGGGTCAGATAGCCAGGTGGATCGAACGACTCCAAGAATACGATTTTAAGATTGAGCACCGGGCCGGAGTTAGCCACAGAAACGCTGATTCTCTTTCCAGAAGGCCATGCCCAGCAGAGTGTTCCCACTGCAACAAAACGGAATCCAAGGAAGCAGCAGTGCTAAGAACGACGATTGTCAACGACGACTGGACGCCTACTAAGATAAGGGAAGAACAAGAGAGAGATCCAGTTATACAGAAAATCCGAAAATGGAAAGAGGAAAACCGTCGACCACCTTGGCAGGAAATATCAAACCTATGCTCAGTAGTTAAGACGTATTGGGCCCAGTGGGACTCATTTATCATCGAAGATGGCTTGCTCAAACGAGTCCTGGAAAATGATGACGGTTCAGAGAAGAGAAGACAGTTGGTGATCCCAAAGAGCAGAATAGCCGAAGTACTTCGTCAGTTACACGACAGTCCATCGGGAGGGCATTTTGGTGTAAGGAAAACCCTTCAGCGAATTCGGGAACGGTTTTATTGGATGAACAGTTCCGACGACGTAAAAGACTGGTGTAAGAAATGTACTATTTGTGCTACGAGTAACGGGCCTCACCGGAAAAGGAGAGCTCCTATGAGACAATATAATGTTGGAAGCCCGTTTGAAAGAATAGCTTTGGACATTGCAGGGCCATTTCCAGAAAGTGAAAATGGGGGCAAGTACATGTTGGTAGTAATGGATTACTTCACTAAGTGGGTCGAGATTTACGCACTTCCAGACCAGAAGGCCGCCACCGTTGCAGATAAGTTGATCCAAGAATATATCAGCCGATTTGGAGTGCCTTTGGAGATCCATAGTGACCAAGGCAGGAACTTCGAAAGTGATCTATTCCAAGGAATATGTGATAGACTAGGCATGAAGAAAACAAGAACTACCGCGTATCATCCGCAATCGGATGGTATGGTAGAACGAATGAATAGGACAGTTGGCAAGTATTTGACAAAGATGGTGTCCGATCATCAGCGAGACTGGGACCAATACCTTCCGTTCTTCACAATGGCCTACAGATCTGCTGTTAACGAATCAACGGGCCAGACACCAGCCAGAGTCCTATTCGGACGCGAAATGCGACTACCTTGTGATCTAGAATTTGGGTGTCGACCTGGAGAAGATGTAGCAGGTGAAGATTATGTGATCGAATTACGAAGAAGAATGGACGATGTACATGAGTTGGTCCGTTCCCACCTTCAGATCGCTAGCGACCGAATGAAGAAACGGTACGATACACAAGCCGAAAAGGGTTGTTTTAAGAAGAACGACAAAGTATGGCTGTATAATCCCAAGAAGCGAAAAGGTTGTTCTCCCAAATTGCAGCAGTTTTGGGAAGGTCCATACCTCATCATGGAGAAGATCAACGATGTCATCTACCGAATAAGCAAGATTCCGAGGGGAAAGCCGATGATAGTACACCATAACCGGTTGGCATCTTTCGAAGGTGACCACGACGTAGATGAAGAAGTGGAAGTAAACCAAGTCCAAGATGTGTCTGACCTCACGTTTGAGGAATTCATGGGTGCCTATGGAGGTACCGGTAAAGCGAGACATGGTGTTACCACTGAAGAAAAGCAAGATCTACTCGCGCTCCCCGATGACTACTCGCTGGCCCTTACCATCCCGGCCAGTATCAAAGACGCACCAGGGTTGGCATCCGTCTTTCGAAGGAAGTTTGGTCGAGTTGCAGAACTTCAATGCCAAGTGCCAGCTCCCGGTAAAACCTTGAAACTCCAAGATGCATCACGTTACCTTTTCTACCTGGTAACAAAAGACACTGCCCGTGACCAACCTACCTACCGAGATGTATGGGAAGCCTTACTTCAATTGAGAGGGCACGTACTAGAGTCCGACGTGCAAAAGTTAGCCATGCCAAAGTTGGAGTGCCGCCAATTAGATTGGAGAGTTATCCGAAATATGGTGGAGGAGATCTTTAAAGACACCGAAGTCCAGGTGTTAGTCTGTTGCAATCCGCATAGTTACTGGTGCGGAGAGAAAACCGTCCCTTGTCATTTTTATACAACTGGAAGTTGTAAAAGAGGGTCCAGTTGCCGATACCAGCATACCGTTCCAGTTCTAGTCCCAACAAGGTTCCAGGAGGAACCATCTTTTGAGAGGGGGGCAATGTTACGTAAAAATATGAGTCATAGTTTTTAACCTTTAAAACATGTTTTTATTCTAATATGTTGTAGAGATTACGAGAGGCCTCGATTTACCTGAGCGACCTTCCAGAACCAGTGCGAGGGAAATCCAGTTTGCCTTTACCGTTTCGCCATCGAAGGTTTTGGATTTTTCGAGATAACGGCACTGGTATATAATAACGGAACTTTATTTGGAAGGGACAGTTAATTCGGACGACGCGCTCGCGATAAAATGTTACGTTCGCTTTTTAATAAATTATGTATGTTTAGTGAAAATAAATAAATATCAGTCATTGTGCTTTTTAATGAATTAAGATAAGAACAAGACATTATAAATTAAAGACTTAACAATTAATAAATTCACAACAGATGTTTAAATTTTTATTTTAGATTGAGTAGAATATTATATATAGATTTGTCAGAATAAGATTGCTGATGTTAACTGGTAGGCTAATATTGAGATCGATTAAACCTAAATATAGGCTTGGAGTCTGTTCCATATCATTAAGACCATCGAAAGATAAGTGGTTCAAATCTCCGATAGATTTATTATTACAAGGACAGAAAGGAGTTTCATAGATTCCAATCCTATGCAGATGCTCTAGAAAGAGGCCAAAATGTACTTTATCATAGTTAAAATTAAAATGGGGAATATTTTTTGGTAAGCGTGGATAAATAGAAAAGTAATGGTTTCTTGAAGTCTTTCTCTTTATATTTTGACATCCATCTTCATCTTTCCTTGCCAATACTCCGGATAATAGAAAAAAGATCTTAAAGTAGTCAAATATTTGTAATTTCGGATATCTCAAACTTAGTGACACACCAAGTTAGTGCTTTCTATATAGCAGCAGCCTCAGCTGTAAAAATAGAATAACATTCAGATTCGATATTTCTCAAGATAATTGTTGTTTGAAACAAAAAAAAGCGAAACCAGTACTTTCAACAGTTTTTGATCCATATGTATAAATTATTGTTAAATCTTCCCCTAATTTGCTTAGTATGGATTTAAATATCAGAGTACAGTAAAACGTCTCTTTACCGAAACGGCTGACTGTTTCAATAACTTCGCCAATAAAAAATAAATTTTATCGCAAAACGTTCCGTTTACAGATAAAAGATCCATTAATTTCACTCACTGGTTGATGCCTATGTGTGTTGGGAAATCAAAAAAACCAAGAGCTCTAAAAGATATTTTAAATATGTAAAATCTTTTTTAAAATCAAAAAACCTTCTGATCAAAGCATTGTTGCTTGTTGACAATGCGCCAACTCACTCTCAAAATCTACAAAATGGTGACAATTTTCAGATTTTTGCCACCGAATGTCACGAGCTTAAATCAGCCGTTAGACCAGGGAGTAATGGATACATTATAGAGGAGCATTCTTAAGACATCTGTTATTACAGGAGACGAATGAATGCAAAAGTATTCCCGAAATTCTCAAATCTTTAACAATGAAACATGTTTATTGGTGTGCTGAGCCGGAGGACAAGATTAAATCTTCAACTTTGAAAAAATGCTGGAACAAACTTTTTGATGGGATTTTGATTGACGATCCTGAAGGAGAAAATGGAAAAGAAACGACAGAAGAAATTAAACCTTTAATAAAAAATTTGCCGGGATGTGACGAAATTAACTAAGAAGAGATACGTGAGTGGTTAGCAGCCGATGACGAAAGTGAATTCATCGACCAAGACATCATTGATACGGTTCTTCATCGAGACAACCTGAGCGTATCAGACGACGACACAACAGGCAGCACGAGACCGCCGACGAGATTGTCAATGCCTAAGAGGTAAGAATTTTATACAGTAGGCCTAATTAGTTAGGGACACGACTAGGTTCCTAATTTTTGTTGTCATTGTATAAAGTTTTGTCCTTTTCAGATTGCCTTACGTTTCGTCGAACAATCGATGAGGCAAACTCATGACTTTCTGCCAATGAACGATGGAGAGATATAGCTGCAAAATATCGTTGTGAAACAAAAACGCAAAAGGAAATAGAAGATTTCTTTAAAAAAGCATGTTAAACTTGTTCATTTTCCTTAATTTTATTACTTTATTCTGTATTTACTTATTAGAAAACATTACGAAATCAGCTCATAGTATTTTTTAATACCAATACTTTGACCAAGAATACTATAAAACACAATGTTATTTTTAACCGAAATTCTTGTTATCCGAAACGGCCTCCCCCCCAATTATTTCAGTTAACCGAGGTTTTACTGTAGTTAAAATTGGGGTCTGAATAGGAGGTCATTATAATGGTTGGTTTGTCTATCAGAACTTCAAAGTCTTGTACGTAAAAAGGAAATTTTGGTAGCTGTAATATATAAGATTGAAGAGGAAAGATTCTGCAAGAGGAGGAGAATTTTTTATTCTGCAGTAAGAATTTGTTAAATTTTCTGACAAAAGTAAATTTATTTTGTGAACCATAGTTGCATTAAACGATCTGTATGTTATTATATGTTTGTTGGCTAATATTTGCCTACGTATGTGTAAAGGTGGTTCTTGGGCTTTTGCTAGAACTGCTTGGTTTGGTGAAGACATCATAGCTCCTAGACCAATTTTTATTGATTTAAATTGTATTCTCTCAAGAGTTAATAGATTTGTTTTGCATGTTGAACCGAAAAGAATATAACCATAATCCAGAATGGGTCGTATGTAGGAGCTATAAAACATTAAAGAGATATGTTGAACTGCACCCTACCTTTTTTTAGAAACGAAACGCAGAAGGTTAAATCCCTGCTCGCAGTTTTGTTTTACTATGGCTGTACCACAAGAGTTTTTTATCTAGGATCATGTCGATATACTTATACTTTTCTGCCAAAGGGAAAATATAATCACCTATCTGGCAAGGATATAAAGTTATAACCTGTTATACTGGGCATTTAACAAGTTATACCTGATATTACATGAAAATCGCATCAAGGAATTCTCTGTATAATTAAAAAGGAGAACTGTTTCAACTATAGTTTTTTCTTCTTCTTTCAGTGCCTATTCGTTCCGAATATTGGCAATCATTCTGGCTATAATTATTTTATTGACTGATGCTTTAAATAGATTCGTTGTTGTTGTGGAGAACCATTTCCTCAGGTTCTTCAACCATGATATTCTCCTTCTCCCAATTCCTCGCTTTCCGAATACTTTACCCTGTAGGATTACCTTCAGTAATCTGTATTTAGTGCTGTTTCTCATTATATGTCCGAGATATTCCAACTTTCTCCTTTTAATGGTATACATCACCTCTCTTTCTTTGCCCACTCTTCGTAATACGGTCTCGTTGGTTATCTTGTCTGTCCATGATATCCTTAGAATTCGCCTGTATAGCCACATCTCGAAGGCTTCAAGTTTTTTCTCCATTGCTTCAGTTAGTGTCCAGGATTCAACTCCGTAATACAATATTGAGAAGATATAACATCGTAGGAGCCTTACTTTTATCTCCAGATTAAGATTGTGGCTTTTAAAGAGTTTTTTAACAATAGTTAAAAATCATAAAAATGAAAAGTTCGCGTTTAAACCTGAAATTGGGCGTAATAACATAAGCCATAAAAAAACGTGTGGAATTGGAACTTCTCTTTCTTTTGTTGTCCGTATTGTATGTTTTCA
This sequence comes from Diabrotica undecimpunctata, assembly GCF_040954645.1. Taxonomy (NCBI): domain Eukaryota; kingdom Metazoa; phylum Arthropoda; class Insecta; order Coleoptera; family Chrysomelidae; genus Diabrotica; species Diabrotica undecimpunctata. The sequence continues at coordinate 137,099,809 of NC_092810.1, forward strand.
CAAAACTATGAGGTTATCAAAATAAAATAGCAGATTAACCTATTTATAAATGGCTTTAATGCAATTATGTACAACATTGACATCTATAACTTAACTAACAAAGAAGGTACTTTATAAATATCTATATATATATATTTAAATAATACCTAATTACAAGATTCAAATAAAGCCTTTTTACATGTCTACATGTTAGATACTTCTTAAAATTCAATCCTTGATCGGGAAATATCAAGTTTATTCAATACCTAAAATTGTTCCGGGATACTAAAAGTTCACTTTATACTTTCCCAGTTTTTCTTTTATCAGAACGGTATTAAATAAACTTTCTATTGAAAATGGTTACAATAAATTGTGCTTACAAATGTAACTTAGCAAAGTTGATAGATATACACTGCTCAGAAAATTAACTAGAACACTTTAATCATGCCCATAACGTTTAAAACTGTTGTAACAATGGACTCGTTAAATCTTAACGTGTAGCGGTACACGAACTGTGGAGTTAGTTGATTTTTTACACATTTACCACATCAAAACTTTTTTGAATACATTTTTTTTGAAGACTAATTAATTTTTGAATAAAATTTATGTTATTTACCATCTTTGAGTCTTAAAAACGAATAAACTGAACACCCTTATGTGTTCGGCACATTTGTCTGCGTAACAACAATAATTATATCTACAAATAAAAACCATACAATTACTCATCCTTGCATATGATTAATTTCATACTGCCATCTTTGTTCGACCGGTACTAATGTGTAGTACTACACTACAAAGAAAGTGTGTAATGATAAGCATCGCCTCTGTTCCGTCAACGCTCCGGATACACGCACTCCCACCACAACTTTCTCTTCCATCGGTGTGCGCTAGAGATGGAAGACCGACGATCGTATAAAACATAAGGCGCCGCACGAGAGAATCGACTTCCATCAGAGTGTTGATCTGATAATTACTCCAATGGCCATAGGATATTGACTGAAGGCCAGTAAAGTGTTGATTAGTTACTTCCCGCTCCTCTCCAGACCGAGTGTTGATCGGCCCGTTCCATCTCTATCCCTCTGACCCGCCCTTTTTTTCTTTATAAATATATTTTTATTTTAATTAAAGCTGAGGTTTAATGAGCTGTTTAGAAGAGCTATCCGCCATAAGCGATTTTACTTAGTAACAAGGCATTTAATCAACAGGAACATTCCACAAAAATGATTATTCTGTTAATTATCTTCATGGCTGATATGAATAATTGAAATATTGGCATTTCTTACCACTCATAAGAAATTAGCGTCAACTTGTATGTTTTATAATCTTAAATTTTCAATTTCGATTCGACAAAAATCAAAAGATGCATAGCGTTGATTCTTCTTAGCTAGTGATTGCCATATGATACAATACTAAATACTAAAGAGAAAAAATATAGATGGACCGTGATATTATGATTGATTCTGCCAGGGGCGGTACGACCGGCTGGCGAAACGTGGCCGGTGCGACCAGCTGGCTGCAACGGCTACGTGCGCGTTGGCTCATTATCTATGTAAAATTGCTCGCAATCCTGGCTGTGGCTGGAGTCGGAGTAGTACGCGTTAGCTCTTACTCCTATAGCAGATTGCAAAGAGATTAAACAGGTAATCATTTTTCTAATACATTTAAGTAATCGAGAAAATTATATTTGCACACATGAATTTACAGGATCGCCATTTTTTGTTTACAACTAAATACAGGGCAACTACAAAATGAACATCAGGGACATAAGTATCAATCCATCCGTGGTATGAGTCAATATAGGCATTTGTTCTAAAATTACGTGCGAACATTTCTAAATTCTCGCACCTTCACAATAGACATATTAACCTCTGCTTTCTCAGAGTCTGTCTCTCATTTTTACATTAACTGGTGGCACCCTAGTCTTCGCCTAATATGCCTTTCTTAATTTTATTCTATTTTTCATTCCATTCATCTAAGCATTCTAATTTAGGCAACATGGTAAATAATAATCTTCTTTAGTTTATGAACTATCTTAGTCTGACGGCACAATGGGCGGAGGTTTTAAAAACCTTTCCAAACATTACTAATTTGTGTGTATTTGTATGTTTGAGGAATAAATGAGAACTTTTGGTTATGAACATGCATTCTGTGCGATTGGTATTATTTGTTGTTCATGAATTTGTGAGGTAAGAATATCAAAGTATTAAGATATTTACTATGAATGTTCATATTTTAAGGTTATGTTATTGTACTAGTAAAATTTATTTTTTTACTGTTTTTTAAGGTATTTTGTTGTTGTTTTCATCAGTTATTTCAAAATAAATCAATAAATCATTGCATTTATTTACGAAGTTGAAAAATAATTAAGTTTTATTCTTTTTTCGTTGCCATTGGTTTTATCCTGTAAAAGACTGAAGATATTCTATAAACATTTCTATCAAATTGCCATAATAAGTGTTTAAAAAAATGTTTTTTTGAATGTTGTAATAGTTTTTGAGTTTATTTCTAAAATCTGGGCATATAATGGCTAGTTAACACGTGTTGAAGATATCCAGTACTACTGCATTTTTCAGTAATGACAACAAAAGTACTATTAACTATTTAAACTACGAGAAAACGAATATATTTAGTCTTTTAGGGAATAAAATTACTAGCACTTCAAAAAAATTAAAACATTAACTTCAATATTTTTTAACTTCATAAATAAATTGAATAATTTTGTAATAACCCCGATAAAAACAACAATAAAATACCTTGAAATACAGTAAAAAATAATTAAAGTTTAACCCATCCAAAACATAACCTTAAAATATGAATATTCATAGTAAATATGTTATTCCTTTGATATTCTTACCTCACAAATTCACGAACAACAAATACCAAACACACAGAATGAATGTTCATAACCAAAAGTCATTATTTATTCTTCAAAAATTAAAAAAAAAAACAATATTTCCAACTTCTTATGGGACAAATAATACACACGAATTAGAAATGATTGGAAAGGTTTTTAAAACCCCGTCCATTGGGACGTCAGAACTTAGGTAGTCTATTGGCCCAAATGACATGAAATTTTGACAGTATGATTTTGAAGGTCAGGACTACGAAATTGTCATATAGAAAATTCATTAGAGTCGGCATCTTATGATTGGGCCCGGGACTTATTGCCAGAAGTATTACTTTCAAGGCATTCTTTTTGAGCCTAAAACTAAGTGAATCAGAACTTTGTGATTTTGATGGTAATTGGGTAACCTTTCAGCAATCACCTTTACTTTCAGCGAAACTAAACCAATAACATCAAATATATACGTCAGACATTATACTCGTAAATATCAAGAAAAGGGGGAGGTTTTGTTGAATTTAAAATAGTTGAGAAGCTACCAATACGAAGTTCTTCAAGTTTGGTTGGATCAAACCAAGTAAGTCATTTGGGCTTAAAGACAAAGACAAATTATAGATTTTTCCAATAAAAGCAATTATGTTAGAAATGGGAATAAAGATATCCATAATAAGTGGAAGCGAGAACTCATCATTGCAGGTTTGTATACTATTTTTAACATCGATACATACTATCTCTAGAATTTATGTTATAGAGCTATTAAAGAATATTCACAAACATTTTTTTTAGTTCAGTTAAACACAATAACGGTTCTTTAAGTATTTATGTATTTTTTCGTTTATCTTTATAATAAATTATATTGTGACTTTTGTAGCTTGTTCTCTGCTATAGAGTCTTCGTCTTATGTCTTCGTGAAACAATCCCATTGTATGCAGATGTCCCTTGACTAGCGCATGTCCAGCAAAGAAATCTCTTATGACTCTGAACATTCTGCGTGTTTTCCTCAGTACTTCAGCCGTATCAGCACATGTACGTCCAATATAAATTTTGACCGGGTATATTATAATACCCCGGAATTATGTAGCTGATGCCATTCTGCAAGTTTATCAACTCTTTCATTACCATGTATTCACTGGAGACTTAGAACTTATATCGGTGTAACAGTGTTATATTTCGCCAGTCTATCTAGTTGTTCTCGACATTCCCATACTAGTCTAGAGTCAACCTTAGGCCTTCTAAGAGCTATCATAACTGCTTGGCTATCTGTGCATATATTGATCTGCTTCACTTAGTTGAGTTTTTGTGATTTAGTAGTTAAATTGGTAATTATTTGAAGGACATACACGTCCTTCAAATCTTTTTAACTGTTTTGGTCATCTGCAATATATTTTTTCTACTGCAACGATCTGCAACTATTTTTCGAATGTCATCGTACCATCGCATTAAAAAACATTGTTTTTTTTTCAGTCCATGATTTCCATTTGTGAATGTTGTCCATCTGTGAATGCTATTTTGCTTTTAGCACTCTTTACAAAATATATTCTATTTTCGTCGGATCCATTAAATTGGTTTCTCTGTCTCGTATGGTTATCCGTTGGGTCGTTGAGTTTAATATTGACTCAGAGCGGTTAAGTATAGAGGAGCTGTATTAGACAGATTATGACTTCATGACTTCAAGGCCTTCAAAACATCGACCTTGACAATATTTTTTGATTGTGTAGTGGGTATCGCACATACCATCATTCATACCAAAGGTAAATGCAGTCACCTCTAAGCGGGTAGGCATAAACTCATTATTATTGTCTGTCTCCGTATTAAGGGCCTGTATTGATCAATTGTCTCGATTGCCTCCCCATTGATTCTGATCCTTGTTGATGTTTTATTTCTTGGGTTTTTAGCATTATTTTTTGCTTTTGTGTAATATTTTATATTTCTTCTAATTTTTCTCAGTTCGTCTAGAATATTATTTAATTCAGTGAAGTTATTTGCAGTTAACATGATATTATCGACGTAATAAGATTAGTTAATTTCTTTCCTTCTATGTGAATAATTTGGGGACTAATGTATCTTATTTTCGTATGCCCTTGTTTATTTTTATAGATTCTGAGTTTCTGTATAATTTAGAGGTAGGTGCTGTAGCTTCTTTGTAAATATTTTTAAATATTTTCTCAGAAATTCGTGTTTCTTGTATCTATCCTGCAGTTTTCAAGATATTTTTTCTGATTTTTTTATTTGTACCGAACAATCATTATGGTGCTAGTTATTAGACACTTTAATATCTTCGCATAATATTCATTCAAATTAAAGAACGTTTGTACCGGTACCGGGCACCGACGAAAACACCGATATATTTTTAAATATCCAAAAGCTTCAAGTAGTTTCAGTCTGAATAAAATGAATACTTTCGGCTAGCATTAAGCGCAAAGAGTAAGTATCGTATCGTATCTAAGTATCGTCCCTAGTTGCTTTAAAAATTTTCGTTTTTGAAGCAATATTTGTCTATCCTTCATTTGGTTATGAATGCTGTTGACAACTATTTAATGTTCTCGCATTATTAGTTTAATCCAGTCGGGTTTGACGAAAAAAGACCCAACCTTGCATGGCCTGCAATGGCCAAATTTTATTATTCTAACCTTTAAGGGGGTCAATAGGAATATAAATTTAAAATCGCAACTGAATTCCGCCGCTGCGTTAGCCACAATCTTGAATTTAAAGGAGAACCGTTTTTGCTGCATATCTCCGCCATTTTCAATTTTTCGACAAAAATGTTAAGAACTGAAATTTTTGCAAATGTGATTTTCCACAATTTGTTCTTTGCAAAATTTTCGTGCGATCGATAGTATCCGAGTTAAGGGGAAATGGTGACAAACATGATTATTGAATTATCCCGTTTATTATTAACTTTACAACATAAATTTACATACGAATAAACAAAAATGGAGAGAAATATATTTTACACAATTTTGATATCTTTCAATTTTTTGCTAAAATCAATATTTAAGGTCGTGCGTATGCACGACAAGGCACGTTTTTATACAAGGCGCAAGCGTAAAACCTTGCGGATATTGGTTTTATACGAATTGTTTTTGTTCAATATCTCGGCCATTTTCAACTTTTGGACAAACTGGTGATGACTTAAGACTTGGTAAGGCTGGAGTATGATATGAATGCCACGGAATGGGGTTGAAAAAACTCCCCGTGGGTTAGAGCCGATCACTACCACTGTAGAACCCGCACTAGAATCGGTACTTAAAACGATTTCCTACAAGTGCAAGACAAATTGCGGCAAAATGTGCGAATGTCGTACAGACGGTCTAAAATGTGCAATTATATGCCAAAGCTGCTATGGTGAGACATGCGATAATGTTGTCCAGCTCAAGAAGTCTCGATGATGATGACATCATCAGAAATCTTGCCAAATCAAATGAATTTATTAAGAAAGATTGCGAAGAGAAAATCGGTTTTTATGTCGCACGACCATCGTCGAAAAAGAAAAAAGTAGAGTAGTACGACAACATATCTCGAAACAAGACATCTGACCGTTCAAACCTTATTATTGTTTTTATACATGACACCATTAATACTTGCAAGAAACGTGTATAAGGAAGAAGCAACAACAAACTTGCAAGCGATGGCACGTGGATTAGGCCTACTGGAGTTACCACGTAAAAAACGGGCCTGAAACTCTACCCCGATGATGGTCTGGAAAAGAGTTTTGAAAATAAGATTTTTATATTTCTCTGCACTTTTACCGCAAGTAAGACCTTCAATATTGGTTATAGCAAAAAATGGAATAGATTAAAATTTTATAAAATATAACTCTCTTCACTTTTGTTTATTACATTCATATAGTTAAGTTAATAATAAACGAGATAGTTCAATAATTAAATCGGAAAATATCGGCCGCAAGAAAAAATATGCACGGGAAATTGTAGCAAATGGGCATTTGCAACAATTTCTGTTGTTACAATTTTGTCGAAAAGTTAAAAATGGCGGAGATATTGAGCAAAAACTGTTCTCCTTTAAATTCAAGATGGCGGCAGCACAATTCAATCGCCATTTTTAATTTAGGTACACTAAAATTGACCCTCCTAAAGGCTAGAACAAGAAAAATTGTGATAGATCGCCATGCAAATGACATCCCGACTGGTCTGGTTTACACATTGGGTCTTTTGGGATACCTTTCTGTATTAGTCTTTATATTGCTTATACTGAACTAAATTGATGATTTATGAAGAATTTCTACTATTTACATGTTGAGGTCTTTATGTAGAATCAAGGGCTCAGGATTCTATAAAAAGGAGCCTCAAATAATTTATTAAAACATGCATTTCTATCTTCTAAACTTGCCACACCTAACTTATCCCTATTAAATATATAATGTTAGTGTCCTAATTATACATTTTTAAAAGTATATTAAACTATTGTGACAGTAATTTGTTATTAGGATTTGGATTATTACGTTCTATTTGTTTCTCTATACAAGGCGACGCAAAGTTCTGATCTAATAAGATTATGAAGGTGTTGTACGCCATGAATGTACATCTCTTGTGCTGCAGGAGGTCAAACAATCAGCAACGAATTGTACGTTCTCAAGTCTTAAAAAGATTGCATTAGAAAATAGCTACATTTTTGGGCGAGCAGTGACTGATATCTTCATCACAATGATGAGTCAACACATTCATCGAACATTGTGAAACAGTTTTTGGCAAAACACAATGTTACATAAGCACCAATCTTCATGAAGTCTCGATATAGCATACTGCTTCAGTAAGTTAAAGCACCGAATGAGTTTTTAATTTGCATGGGAATTACTTTGAAGAATACCACAAGCTGGATGACTACGAATATCACATTATTAACTAAGATCGAATTTACCGATAATATTATAATCGATTCTTTACTTGCTGAGTGAAAACTCAGCGAATCGCTGGTTCTAATCCAGCCGGGTAGGAAATTTCTTTAATAAAAAAAAAGAAAAATTATCGTCTTAACTGGATTGGTACACATAAGATGTACAATATACATACAATAAGCGACATTTTGTATAATAATTAAAGCCCATTTTACTTAAAAACAAGGTATTTGCTTAACAGACGCTACACGGACGATATTATTGTACAAATACCTGTTTAGAGAAAATGTGGATAATTAGAAAATGACAAAAACAGCTTGTCTTAGAAGCTGATGATTGTAATAAAAATAACAGAACATCTAGTATAAAATATGTATATAGCCAAATAAACTCATATTGCATACGATTCTGGGGATGTTAATGCCTATGAGAAATAATAATGGAAAATGGATGGACTCAAAACCAGTGTACTTTATCTCATGATAGAAATATATTTAACAAAGAAAACTAGGTAGCTTGAAGACTTGGTGATCTTTTAGATAAGTACCCTTTAAGGATAAACATTGTACGGTAATTATAATCTTCCCAGTTCAGAACTAGAGTTACCTTGTTCTTTAAAGCTTTATCTTAAACCTTTAAAACTAGTTAGTTAAAGTTAATTTGTGAGCTAATTGTAAAATTGTGAAACGTCTTATTAAGTATATTTAAGACAACGAAGAAATACTACGTAATTTTAAATGTTTTTTATTATTATTAAACAACCTACAACGATCAGTTTCCCCATCGTGCTATTCCACTTTAAAATAGTGATGACGCAAGATAAAGACCCATTGTATTGTAGCTAAACTTAAATGACAGTTGCGTCTAAAAAAAACAGTGTTAAAAATGGTCTATTGAAGGCACCAACTCACATCTCCTTTCATGTTAACACATACATTGAGAGCTATGTAGGTACGGTCCGTTATTTCTCTAAACAATTTTCGTGAACCCAGAATAGACCAATTAAACAAAAATAACAAAAAAGGGGTCCAAGAAGAATCCAAACACCGAAAACTTTGATGTATTCCTACAATTATTATCCGGAGCTCGGATAAAACAACGAAGGAATTTTAAGAACACGAGTGAGCAGGTTATTGACACTAACAAGATTGTCATACCATGGAAATCTCCTAATACTTCTTAAGGGAGATTGATGCGGCACAGACTGTTGCAAGAAGAATTGCGTCTATAAGAAAATTAAAACTGCCCCAGTGGGGATCTGAAGGTGACTTAGTCTGTCTTGGAAAAGAAAACAAAAGAGTAAGTGTGGAGAGCTGCGTAATGCTGGGCTCCAAGCTGATGGAGAACTACGTGTGAGTCTACGGATCAACAAAGAATCCGAGCTAGAATCGAACAAACTGCACTGGAAACCTTATTAATAACTCCATCGTGCTAATTTTATGCAATTGGATGGAAAAGAAAATCTATGCAACCAAGACACTGATGAACTAAAATCTGCGACATTCCTTCCACAAAGGAGATCGAAGGGTAATTCCTACAACGGAAGAAACGTCACAGAGATAATAAGCTAAAATCAAAAAACGTTTGGAAACTAAATTTTAGGAGATGAGAACTAATTATGGGTACTAAATTTTGAGTCTGTAACTTTTGTTACATACCTTTTTGTTTTTGATAGCCATGGGATAAATCTTTAACTTCTTGGTGGAGTTTAATGACAACACGTAGTCTCACGACCAACTGCTAGAGGCAGTTGCAGTGTCTGGTCGGAGGTAAGAAGAATAATATAAATCTTGGTGATTTTATGCCGTTCTGAATATAAAACAACTCATTTTGTGTGATGTTAAGCTGAACTAATTCGGTATCTTTAATAACCACATTCCAGTTAAGAAGAAATGGTGGATGACTCAAGGAATTTTAAATCTTATGATCAAAAGAAGAAAATATAAAGAGAAAAAGAATAAAGATTATCCTTATTTCTAACTAACTTTTCTTTCTTTACTTCCTAGCATCGATTTTGCTGCAGTTAACGTGTTTTTACTGGTCCCACTGATCTTCTAGTGTTCTCTCTTCATTTCGTTCATATTCAGTCAGCTTCCTCTTTATTTCTTCTTCAAACTTCATTTGAATTTCGGGTCTTTTCAGTTTTCCCAGATCTAGAATTTCCTTTCTTGGTTGATTCTCTTTTGCCTGTCGGTTGACCCTACATCTGAAGTGTCCCTGAACTAGTAGGTGGTCCAAGCCACAGCATCGATTATATTTACTTACTTATACGTTTATGTAAACAGAATAGACGCAATGCAAATCAATTATTTCAAGTGATACTCTATTAGCGACCGTAGCTCAGTGGCTATGGTACTGGTTTATCAATACTGGCCGACGTTCGATCCCCGCCATAGACACCAGAAATGTTTCAATTTCTAATTTAACTAAGCGTGCTTTGGATAGCACGAAAAGCAAGCGGTTCCCGCCACCTAAGTAGTCGAGACTAAAAATAAATTGAAGAAGAATATAGTTGGACATCTAGAAAACAAATGTTTTAATTATTTCTATTATAAAACAGTAAGTTAGGCTATTTTTTCCAACAATTCCCTTATTAGGAGTTCAAAAGTAAGTAGTAAACGAAGGAAATAACAAAAGAATAGTATATACATTATATTATTTAGTAGAGTAAAGAAGAACAGTAAAGAACGGTTTACTAGCTAAATTGGAGGATACGCCGAAATCGATCGGCAAATTGAGGGGTTTCATTTGACACATACTTTGGCCTTGAAGGAAGATTATGTTTATTATGAGAATATAATCATTTGGGTGGATTTATCACGAAAGAGTTCTTATAAAGAAAATTTCATGCAGCTGAAAAGCTAATTACAGAAAGATCATTTATAGATTACAGTAGAAATGACAAAAGCGAAAAAATGAAAATGTAAAGGAATCGTCAATGAACCATTGGCTGATCTGTCTAACGGATCACATGAAGGAAATAGATTTTAACAAAGTTGTACCTAAATAGAATTTATATCTTGTAATAAAATAATACGATTAAAGAAATATTCGTCTAGTTAAAAACTTACAGATTAATGAAATTTCAAATTGTACAGTTACTGCATTTTGAATTTTTATTTCACAACGTTTTTATGTGTAAAAATATAAAGATTAATAATGGATGGATTGTTAGTAAAAGAAATGTGTGTAACGCCTATTTGTCACAAGGTTTTAAAACGTTATGGTAAAGATAAATTTAGTTCCTTAATATAATCTGTTTTAAATAAATTTTAATTAATTCTGCCAAAAACCTTATGAACATGAAAACACAGAATAATCCTTAAAAATTATATAAGAGATATTTTGCATTTTTTTTGTATATATAGTTTGCCAAAGTATTGACAGATTCTGACAATGTCTAAAAATGTAGCTGTACATTTAAACTGCATATTTTTTATAAAATAGGTTTATACTTTACTCAAAAATTGTCAAAATTGTAACTTCAATGTATATGAGTAGTACGATTTATTTATATTGTTTCACATTTCTTGTTTTGTTTCTAAAAATACCACCTAATGCTCACGAGCAAAAGTTTAGGATTGTATTATGTTTTAGTTGCATCAAAACATCGACCTTCGACAGTAAAACTATAGTTTTATTCGCCTTGATCTTTCTTAGAAACTTCTGGTACTCTACAACCTTCAGATGATCTATCCTATTTGATATATTGGCCCCTCAACAGTCGGTAATCTAAGTTGAAGGAATTTTTGATTTCGTTTTAGCCCTAATCGTGTCACAAATACAAAAAAGCATCATTAGTTAATAGCCCGATTTTATGTGAGTGGTATTAATTCTGGTTCTTCCTTTAAGGTTTAAATTAAACAAACAGCTTATATTTTCTCAACCCTGGGCCCACCTAGTCCCAAAGTTCCAATATCGTCGCAGGCCACAGGCGACTCCCAGGTTTCATTAGTCCTCTTTCGGCATGCGTTCTAGGTTCTGCTGGCAGTGACCATTCACTTCTTAGGTTCTTTTGGGACAAAAATTGACCACGATCAAACAAAAACCGTGGGGAAACTCACCAAGTACCAAGGAAGGTCCAGCTTTCCGTCGGTGAAAACGTTTAAGTAACTATTGAAGCAAAGTATTAACCTAAAATGAGACTAGACAGCAGGCGTTAAAGCCTATATGAAAGCTAGCAATATATATGTATGGTATACACAAAAGAACTTTTGGATCGTAGTGTGAAAAGTCTACGAGGCCATATACAAGTTATCTACAATTTACAAAGTGGCCAGTTTCGGCAGAAGCAAACATTTTGTGCTACTGCTGGAAACTAATAGAAAGTTTAAAGTTTTATAATTAATTTTCTAATGTACGAAACCTTAACACTTCGTTCAATTTTTTAAGACAATGAAAATATGGTGCCTTGGTAGTTTAATTATGGCATTTTCCAATTTAAGTCAGTCAAATGGAATACAGATTTTTAACACAATATTTTTCGAAAAATATCTAAATTTTTGTTTCCAACAGCCATTGTCAATCCCATATTTCGATTTCCACCAAGTTCGACCGCTCCAATTATCTTTATCCATAGTTCTGTCCCTCAAAACTGTTTTAATTCTCATTTCTACGGAAGGTCAGCCTTTTTCCTTTCTTGTTATATTTCCTCCAATTTGGATGGATAGGCACCACTGTGGGAAAGCTAAGAACAGCTTAACTTAGAGTATCAGGGGACACCAAGGTATCATGAGTCTTCTTATATATACCAGAGGCTCTGTGGGGGTGGGGGGGATGGGTGACTATTTATTTCTTAGCTTTTCCTGGAACAGGAAGAGACCAAGAATAAATAAAAAAAAAGTGACCTGGATCCCATTATAGGACATACTTCTGAAGATGAAGAAGAACTACTGAAAACTAGTAAGCAAAATCTCAATGAAGCTCAGCACGGACCAAAAAGCCCAAGTAAAAGAGCGTAACCGGCACAGCGAGAAAAACATCTATTGAAATAAGGCCTCTATCCAAAAGAGACAAAAAACCGGAGCTAACATATATCTGAAAGCCACAAACATAGACGTATCTATTTATCTAGAATCTATGTTTCCATCTTTCATAACCTTACACTTTCCTACACTTCTAGAGTATGTATTTTCTGTATAGCTTGTACGCATGTTTGCATAGTCTTAGCTTCAAACGTATTTCTAAAAGTTGTTTTAAGTATACTTCATCGTATGCTTTTTTCAAATTTGCTAGAACTCTACGGATGGATAGATTTCTAACTTTTCATTTTTATTTTCGCTATCAGTGTCCAAAAATATTATAAGATTTGTTGTACAATAATAAATAGTATAGTTAAAAATAAAATGACGGAAGTTTTTCCTCTTTAACGAGAAATTCTACTGCATTTAAGGTAAAAGATTTTATAATTTAAAAAATATGCATTTTAAATATCAGATTCTAGTAACTTCCATTTATATTATTTACTCATCTACGTATTATATTTAGTGGATCTTTATTAGTACTGATCTATTTTACTTTTACTTTAAATCTGCTGTATAAATTTTCAGTCCAAATCAATTTTTGATCAGAAAATCATACCGAACATCTAAATTTACAATACTTAGGGGTGCTGTTAACAAGATATAAAAAATGTGAATTTATTAAATGCTTACTTTTAGTTACAAAGTTGTCCCGTCGACCATATAGGCTGTTTTTAATAATACAGTGTGGTTTTATAGCAATTATATTTCTTTTTTCTATTCTGTTCAAAAAAAAAACTAAATATCGGAAGATTTTGTATCACTTTACACTGTTTTAAGTAATTTAAATTCTTCTAGTGTGCTATCTGACTAAAATTCATTTACAATATAATCTAGTGATCTCTCAATTGTTGTTTTCTTGACATTGCCCATCTTATATACATAATTTTTTAGTAAGAAACTTAGTTATTTATTGGTGGCCATCTCTTTTATCGTTTTAAGTTCTTCAGTTCTTTAGCTCTTCACCAAGTAATTATTTCTTAAAAGTTGTTCCCTTCAATCATGAATATCTAGAAACAACGCTAGAGTCTAGGCATAATCAAACCACAGATTTAACCGGCGCATCGAAATCGACGCAAAAACTTATCAAAATGAGATCACTTCTTACTAACAATATTCTCAATTTATAAATGAAGATGCGAGTGACCCGATGCTACGTCTACTCCATATTATAAAAAGATAAAAATAGTTACACTCGCGATCATAAAATCCGGGTCACCTTGAAAATCACCGATATTTCATTTTTAACGAGCTTTATCGTAAATAATAATAACACAAATACAAACTAATGCATATTTCTGAGAATTGTTGCGGTTTCCTTTGTAACAAAGAATTCCAATAGTGCCGATTTCGCGGTAAAGGGCACACTTCCCAAAATGAACACTACCTGTAATTCCGCTTGTTTTAAATGTCTCGTTTGTACTTCGACTTTCTGTTCAAATGCAACGGACAAACGTCTATTATTGCCACCATTAGTGTTTATTAGTGCCATTATTAGTGTTTATTTTTTGACAAAAATGACTTTGACTGTTGTTGCAAAGGCACAAATTGTTGCACTTGTGGAAGACGGTCACACTCAACGGCAAGTCGCAAGAACTGTTGGCGTAAGCCTTTCTACGGTTCAACGAGTGCTTCAACGCTTTCAGAAGGCAAGTTTGCTAACCGGGCGACCTAGCTCTGGACGAAGAAGAACGACCAAGGCACTAGATGACCGTTTCCTTGTGTTTCAGGCTTTACGAAACCGTACCTCAACTGCGGTTATGCATCAAAATCGTCTAGAGCAAGTACGAAATCGCAATTTTAGTGTTGCAACAGTCAGAAGAAGACTTCGTTCTTCTTGACTATCTTCTCGGGTACTAGGTACTAGGACCGCCACTTCGCCGGGTGCCTCGAGTTGCACGACTAGCTTTTGCTCGACAACACGCGCATTGGGGAATTAACGATTGTAGCAAAGTGTTATTCTCAGATGAATCCCGTTTCTGCCTAACTGGATCCGATGGACGTGTAAGAGTTTGGAAGAGAACCGGTGAACGATTTTCACAAGCTTGCATTGCTCCAAGAGTGCCCTTTGGTGGAGGCTCGGTCATGGCTTGGGGAGGTATATCTTCCGACTTCCACACAGAATTACCCTTCATCGAAAATGGGCCCCTAACTGCACGAAGGTACATTACGGAGATTCCGGAAGAACATGTTATGCCCAACATGGCAGGGCTTGAAGAAAACGCCGTTTTTATGCAGGACAACGTGCGACCGCACGTTGCCAGGATCAGTATGTAATACTTGGACGAAGTTGTAATTACGAGGGTACCCTGGCCAGCTAGGTCTCCGGACCTGAATCCCATCGAACATCTCTGGGACGATTTGAAAAAACGTATTCAAACCCATACACCTCCTCCTAACAACGCACAGGAGCTTAAGGATCTGTTAGTGAGAGAGTAGAATAACATACCACAACATGTAATACGGAGAAAAATTGAGAGTATGCCCCGTCGTCTGCAAGAGGTTATTAGAGCAAGGGGAGGAAATACACGATATTGGTCATTGAAATTTCACTGATTTTTTACCACGTTCTGTATTTTCCATTTTTTTTCGTATGTCTGTTTTATCAACAATTTGATTTGTTTTCTGTTTTTTTCAATAAAAACAATAAAAAACCATTTTTTTTTCTTTCAAAACAAACATTGATGCCAAATAAAAAATACAATAGCCAAAAAAAAAGGTTATTACTGCACCAGAGGCAAAAATATTTAAGAAACTTGAAATTTTCACAATGACCCGGATTTTATGATCGCGAGTGTATATAGATTGCTGACCTCCGCCGGGAGATGTCACCACAAGAACTTGTTCGTCATTTTGATGCACTGGTCTTCTATGTTTGGTTTGAGTCTTAATCCGTCTTATCCATGTCTTTTTTTTTGGCATCCTGTAAATAAAGGTCTCTCCAGAATTACTTACGTACTCTAAACAATCTCATCTCATCCTTAAGGTGTATTTCCAATTCCTTTCCAATACCTAGATTTCTTATTTTATCTTGGATATGTTACTCCCTTAATATTTCTTAGTATTTTCATTTCGGTTGCTATTATAATTCTTTTTGTTGTTGGTATTTCAACTCCAGATTTTGTCGCGTCTCGCTATACTGATCGAATGCTTTTTTTGATTTTTTGCTTTTGATGATTTTACACTATTTTAATAATTCGTAAAATTGACATTTGTTCTGCCAATGAAAAGTGACAAAAAAATTTAATAATAATTGATTATTAAATTATGATCTACAAATCTGATAAATGATGATTTAAATGATTAAATTGATTAATTTTATGGGAAAGTGTATAACCAACAAGTTTTGTTGTTAATAGGTTATGTTTATCAAAGTTGTTGGATGATTTACTACATTATTATTGGCCATATTTAGTATTTTAGGACGCGAATACGAAGACTCAAAGGAGTTTCGCGCTAACAAAGGTAGTTACTCAATTTGGTAAAAGTATTTCTAGCTATTGCTACTCATATCTTCACTTCTTCGTCGCAGTCCCACTTCTTCTTCTTCTTCCTTTATTGGGTAATATCCCAGGGGATAATTTGCCCAGCTAATTAAGGGGGGATATAACGCAGTCCCACTTACTGCTTAAAGTAGCTAATATTATTTACTATCTCTTGCAGAGGCGTGCGGTCCATGGAAGTGGGGGAAGCAGCGCTTTCCTATACTTCGATATAAGAAAATATATTATTAATTAATATCTATTTATCAAGAATTTTTCCCTAATCTAAGTAATCTATTATGTGGGCAATATGCATCGAAAAATAATAAAAATTTATTGCATAAACAAAGTCAATTATGGAAATGCCAATATGCCGGGCAACACAATTCAACGCATCGTGTCTGTCCACATCTGTGTTGACAGAAGCGCTTCTAAAATACCAAGAGCCAATGCTTTCTAGGCCGCCTTCCGCTTTTATTTATTTAGTAGAAGTCAATGTACGATTGGTGACGGCTGACGAAAAAATTATAAATTTTGTGCTGCTTTTCTTCTTTGTTGTTTTTGTTGTTTATCTTTTACCGCAATAAAAGGAGCGAGCGAAGAACCGTCATGTGGGTTCGTGAACAATGTAGAAAACTGTGTTGTTTATTAAAAAGGTCGAAGTTATCAAGGGAAACTGGACATTATGAAGTCTAGTAGGTCGATTGACCCACAGCGCTGAACTTCTCTGCTGCTCTTCGATGTTAGAAATGCATTCAACATTCTGCAGTCAAAAGAGGTGATGCGGGCATTGGAAGAGAGGGATCCTAATTATCTGGTGAATGTGATGGCGGAATATGTTTCCGAGAGAAAGATCACGGTTGAGAAAGGCACGTTCGTTGACGTAACGGCTGGAGTCCCACAAGGATAGGTCTTGGGTCCGACGCTATGGAACCTGGCTTATGACGGGATCATGAACTGCGAATATGGAGAAGATATAACCCACTTCGATTTTGCGGATGATCTCGCTGTGCTGATAGAAGCGAGGAACAAGACGGACCTCCGATTTTGCGTAAGACATACGGGCAACGTCGGAAAGGACTGGATGACAGATCATAGACTAGAACTCGCAGAGAAAACCGAAGCCATCATTCTAAAGGGTAAACGGAAAAGACAAGGGATGGAACTCCAATGTGCAGGGGTACAGTTAACATCAAAGAAATGCGTCAAATATCTGGGAGTGACACTACACCAATCTGGAGGATGGGTGGAGCATATACGGGTGGTAACCCAGAAGGCAGCGAAGAGTGCGGCTGGATTAATTTGGAGATAAAAGTGGAAAGATCGGCAAAGAAATTTTATAGACATTTTCACGTGGGTTTTTATGAGAAGTATAAACACAAGAGTAAAAATACATTGGAACTTAGTCGGCATTACAGATTTAAATAATTTTCACAAAAGTGTAAAACGCCATCTAAATAAATAGTAAGGGCCATTTAAGAGCTAGAATTAAAGAAAAAACATTCAGGACATATCGCATTGAACATAGTGTGATAGAATAGACCTTAAGTATAAATAAGTGTCATATTGTTGAAAGTTGTGTATTGTGGAAAATGTCTGGGAATATAAAAACAATTTTAAATGGAACTCTTCCTTTAAGTTTAAAAAAACCATCGTTTTTACAGGTAATTTTTTATAGTTTTTGTTTTAGTCCTTATAAGTTAACCGGTAGTAATATATTTGGTATTTATCCAGTAGGTGTATATTTTGATCTCGACCCTGGTCAGAAAATATTTTATACCCTTATTGAATCGCTTCCCCTTCCGAAAATGTCGTTGCACGCCACTGATCTCTTGTAATTTTTGTTGTTGTCTGCTATGATAGCTGTATCATCAGCATATCGCAAATTATTTATGGGAATTTCATTTATTTTGAAACCGTTTTTACTCTGCTGTGCAAGTTGAAAGATCTTTTCTACATAAATGTTAAACAGCAGAGAGACTCTTACTTATTTTTATTTGTTCTGTATCTAGACCGTTAAAGATCCCTAATTCTTCCGTTTGATTCCAGTACAGCTGTTGGATAATCGTCATATATTTTCCATCAAAACCAATCTTCCTTTGGAGATCAATCAAACTTTGATGTGTAGCTGATTTCTATCAGCTTGTAATGCTTGACTCGATCAAAAGCTTTTTGATAGTCGATAAAACAAGCAAATACGTCGTTTCATTGGTCGTTTATACCAAATAGTGCTTCGCACATTCCAAAAGGGTGCCTGAAGCCAAACTTCGAGTGCAAAGTGTTATAGATTTTATTGATATGAATATTTTGCGTAGATGAATGTTTTCTTTCTCTTTTTCTTCGTTTATAAGCTTCTATACTTCAACTGGTATACCGTATGCATCAGCTGCTTTTATGTTTTTGCTAATTTCAAATGCATCTATTATCTCAGATTTGATAATTTCTGGTGTTAGAGACACGTTATCTGCATTACATACATTCTCCGATCTTTAAAAGAGTCTTGTCTATATTATGTCACATTCTCTTTTACTGTTTTGTTGTTTAAGTTAATTATCCGATATTATAACTAAAGCCGTCGGTAGAACCTATTCTTTTTTGAATTCCACTAATTTCTTTATATGTATATTAAATGTGTCATGTTTTTAGCATAATGCTTTCAGTTCTTTACACTCTCTTTTCCTCCACTGTTCTTTAGCAGCTCTGATCTCTTGTCTTATTATTGTTTATAAGTTTCTATATATTTTTTGCTTGTGTATAAAGTAGGTTTGTATGTAAGGTAATGGATACAGGTGTTTGTGATGATGTCTTTGATTTTGTTCCAAAGTGTTTCAGAGTTTTCATTATTGCTAGATAAGAATTATGGTATTCAAAAGCAAAAAACGACAATGAAATAAGTCCATGCACAACTCTAATACTTAAAGAATGTTGATGTTAAACACCACATCATAATTATTGATTATCTCCAGTTTTGTAGTTGATGCAATTGATCTAATGACAACAGATCATCAGTGTCTCGCAGAAATGTCTTCCTATAATCTTCATAAAATCATTTGTTCAAAATATTGATTTTTAGAATTTTTCTGTACTCTAAACCACTATTAACATTTGTGAATATGAAAGTTATTGTTTATTTCTTTGATCGTTAACAATTATTTTAAATCCAATTCTACAAAACCCTCACCGATACTTATTTCGATGGGACATCTTATATCTGGTAATGCTCTTTTTCTAGAATCCGTGAGCATCACCATATTATTTTATGAAAAAAGAAAAACAAGGTTGCACAAAGGAATGGCACACACATTTATATGCTATACAAAAATTTACAAGATTTTTATGTCAAATACAATGTTTAATTAATACTACACAGGGCGTCTCATTCTTAACCGTATATATAAAAATATTGTTAGTTACAAAAAAGATTGTGAAATAAAGTACAAATTAAGTCACAAATTATATCTATGAATAACTAAATTTGTGTTTTTTTTAAACTTATTCCCACTGAGACAGAGTGAAACACTATTGTGTGTTATAAAGTTGCAATCAATTACGCTGATGTGACCGCTTTTAAAATAATAGGGGAAAAGTACCAAGATAAAACTCCCAATTTATCAAAATTATTTGGATAGCAATATAATTAAACATCCTACAATGATATTTCACGTAACTGGCGGGCTTACATTGACATATGACACTTGATCACCAAGAATTCTTATTAGTAAAAGTGGCAGACTTTACTGCTCACAACACCGTTAATGACCAAGTATTATTTTTAGTAAAAGTGTACAAAATATCCAAGAACTACAGACTGATTTCCTATTCTGAAAGATGCAATATTATGACGTCGGATCTAGGTTACCTTGCAATCCAAGAAAAGCTGTAGCAGAATTAACTTTATATATTTACAATAATGACTTCTGTATCATATCCTGGGACAAGATGTTTTATTTATGCTGATAATACGGCGTTGGCTGCTCAGAGGTGTTTTTAACAAGAATGATGTTGCGATAGAAGAACTAACATAATGCTATAACAATAATTCGCTAAAATCAAACCCTTTGAAGACCCAAGTATGTACTTACCACCTTTGCAACCGGTATGCAAAGAGGAATTTAAACATAACTTCCTAGAAGGCTCATATGATACTACGTCAGCAAAAAAATCGAACGCATACGATTTCTGTTGGTTCAGTGGCGGTTTCTTAAGCTCCGCTACAGAAAGAATCGGATTATTGCCTTAAATTTTCGATTTCCGTTATATATATATATATATATATATATATATATATATATATATATATATATATATATATAGCACAACCACTTAAAGTAGCCTCAAGGGGAAGTTCATCGGGTCGCCGGACCCATTGACATACGTTATAAAAGTAAAAATTTCCTCAAGAAATATCATAATTTCTACACTAACTGGAACAACTTAATCTCAGACCAGTGCTAAAAATCTCAGTACTGGGTTTATGTTTTCTTGCAGCAGGAAACTCAACTCTGGCCTGTGAACACTCAACGTTGATCACTATAGAAATGCGACTGGTCGAATAATAGCTGAGTGTTTGGAACCTACTCCAGTTCACAAAACCAATTTACTGTAATTGCTGCTCCCAATATCAGAAGAATAGTTACTTCTGAGATTCAAAAGAAGAAACAAGAAAGTAATCGTGTTTCCATCAAGCTTTACGGCTCAAATTGAAACCACTGCTGAACGACGTCGTTTTCAATTTTTGAAGGTAAGCTTTACCGGTTGATGCCGTAGATCCAAACAAAGGGATGGATGCAGGTTATTAATTACCCTACATGATCTGGAGGTCATTTATTAGACTCAAACTAGCCACGCCGCGATTTAAATCAAATATAAACATGGGGAAGGGTATTCAGAGGAGAACATAAGCGATTGTAGCTAATACTGAACCTTGAACATTTTGTTTTTATGGACTTAAAACCAAAATTTAGTCTGCAATCACTTCAGCAAATACATATAGATATTATTTGTGACTTCCTTGCAAATACAAATTGTCCCATATCGGTATCTTACACATTAAAATGCATCTTTAGACGGGACAGTCTGTAGGTTGTTAAAAAACGTTTAAACCTTACCTTTTTTCCTTACAAATACTTTACGGGCAGTGAACTATTTTGCTTTGATTATTACACAAACTTTTTAATATAACTGCAAAGAATCATTGCTTAATGTACAACGTTCGAATGTTTGGCACTAGTGTAATGGAAACTTTACGTTAAATTGTAAAAGTTATACCTTATTTTTTTATTTAATTGTAAAGGTTATACATTTTAAACTTAAAGGATGCTAATGTATTACTCGTAAAATTTAAACTGTTGGGTACCACTGGATAAAAAAATATAAAAATCATTATTTATATAATACTTGAAATGTCGAAATAATAATAAGGTCTAATTTGGAGAAAAACACGTAAGAGCAATCTACTAATAAGGGCATATCAGGAAGAGTCTATGGGTAGATGTGGTGATGCAAACATGATGTGTCTACTCTGCTGGTCTTTGCACATTACAATTTTTAGTATCTTTTATTTAATATTCTTATCTTTATTACTATTACTTAAGTAGAAGTTACCACATATTTTCTTACCTGCCAAATTATGACATAAACTTCAATTCTTTCAAATGCTAAAATAATGACCAATATTCGGACCCAGAGATCGTAATATACTTTTAATATACTAAATTGCCAAATGGACTGTGGTTTCTGAGATACCTTAATCTAAAAGTGCAAAAATAGAGGGTTTTTGTAATTTTTGAGGTTATGTCGCATTGTAATATAATGTTTTTTCCCAGAAACTGTTAAAACAATCTGAAAGTATGTCTCAATCTTTTAAATGACCTCGAGTTTTCAGATATCTTCTTTCTTCGCTGAGATACCGCATTTTAAAATTTCTTAGTTTTAAAAAATCTACAAACCATATGATTATAATCAAAATTTGACCAATATTCGGACCCAGAGATCATAACATACTTTTGAGAAGCTTTTTTGTGCGCTGGATGCAAATGTGAGCTCCAAATTGCCAAACTGGTTCTGGTTCCTGAGATATATTAACATAAAAGTGCAAATATAGCGGTTTTTGGCCATTTTGGGGTTATGTAGCATTGTAATATAATTTTTTTCTCCAGAAACTAACCCTAAAATATAGTTTTCATTCTTTTAAATGACGTTGAGTTTACTATAGCTTCTTTTTTAGCTGAAATATCGCATTTTAATGTTTCTTTATTACTTTTACTTAGAAAACTTAAAATTACTTAGAAAACTCTATATTTTGTAATCAATTTAACGATTTACGAGTAATTCTTATCGTGCCTTTTAAAGGTCAACTTTAAGAAAATGTAAAGGTACTTATGTTTCTTTGCAGTTAACGTCAAGAAAACATATATCACAAAACATATCTTTAAATGAAGAACTTAATAAAAAAGCATTCACCCCACTGTTGCCAGATGGAAAGAAATATGCCAGTGTTTAAAGAACGTTCAGAAAAAAATTGGTCCTACAGTTCCTGTTTTTAATTTCCTCTTTATGTACCTATGAATGACAATGCATGAAATATATCTAATGTTCTACCAACATCTTTTGGTATTTGTCGGCTAAATTATTTTACATATATATTTTTCTTCAAGTTAGCACTGTATTAGTCTACATTTAAGCACACGCTTTTAATTTATATTCATTTTATCTTTCACATTTTATTTAATTGACCAACAAAATATTACGAAAAATGTCCTTAATATATGCATTTTTCTAAAAGGATTACTTATGTACAGAAATATACAAGGTATTAAATATAGACAAATCATTGGTTTTGCAGCTAAATTATAGATACTCTGTATAATTTTTCAAAAACATTTTTGAATATATAATAATTATACAAAATATCCCATTAAGGTTAACCAAATGTAACAAAATAAGCAAGACTAAACGGTGGAACTGTAATTGTAAACTCTCCAAGTCATCCAATTAAAATACTTTAAAAGATATGCTAATGTGACAAACGATAATTATAACTCTTCTACAATATCAGTGACTTCAGGATATATAGTATCAGAAGTCCACGAATATTTCGCATTTCTAGGCTATTCATTAAAGTTAATCGATCGAGAAGCACATATTGATACAAAAGTTAAACTTACAATTTTCAAAGTTAACAATTCTTGAATTTTGCTCTTGAAGTCATTGCGGAATACTGAATTTGATGTTTTTACTCGGTTTGGTGTTTGCTATAACTATAATACAATTATTACAATTTAGGTAAAGAAAAATAAATAAAAGACTTACAATCAATTTATTCTACCACGGACAATCGGTTTCGAATTCTACAATTTACTATGCATCCTCAGATCTTTGGTACGGCAAATTAAATGCTGGAATTACAATTACCAGTATTAGGGTGCTGTCTAGTACAAAATATATAACAATTATTCCAATATATTCTTAAATGTAAACAAAGTTATCATTTCCAATATGATCGCCAAGAAAAAGATTATTAAATGTATGTGGAATCATATGCAAATGAAAGAATCTGATATAAAAAGCCAACTTTAACAGAAAATATACGAAAACTTTGATAAATTAGATGCTAACACCTATGAGATAAACCAACAGTGGGAAACATTAAAAACCTGCCTCCTCGCTTCTTGCAAAGAGGGATTAAAAGAACCGATAAGAAAGAGAGACAACTGGATGAACGACGAAATACTAGGCAGGATGGACCAAAGAAGACAAGCCAAGAACAAAGACAGTCACAATTACAAAATGATTAACAATGAAATCAGAAAAATGATCGAGAGGTAAAACAAACTTACTATGAGGAAAAATATAAAGAGATAGAAGATCTTCAGAACAAATACGACCTATGCAACCTACATAAAAAGGTTAAAGAAATGTCAAGACTGCAAAAAAGAAACCACAACACAACTCTTTTAAATAAAAAGATAGAACGATGGAAAGAATATATGGTTGCTCTTCGATGACGAAAGAGGAAACCTACAAGACATATCTTTCGAGGACAGAGAAACAAGTATAGAAATTACAAAGGAAGAAATATTGTATGCACTAAAGAATACCAGAAACGGAAAAAGCCCGGGGCCAGATCAACTGCCTATTGATATCCTTAAAATAATAGAAAAGGAGTACATGGATGTTCACTTACAGCTCTTTAATGAAATTTATCAGTCGGGTGACATACCCAATGAATGGTTGACCTCAACATTTATTTGTCTCCCAAAAAAGAAAAATGATAAAGAATGCACCGACCACCACACCATAAGCCTGATATCTCACACATTTAAAATGTTTTTAAAGATCATCCACAAACGCATTTACCAAATACTTGATATGGATATTGATAAAACCCAATTTGGATTCCGTAGAGGCGTAGGTAACCGTGAAGCTCTCTTTGCATTCAACGTACTAATCCAGAGATGCTTGGTTGTGAAGCAAGATATGTACGTCTGTTTCACAGATTACAACAAGGCTTTCGATAAAGTCCACACAAACAATGAAGTCATGAGAAGAGTCAACAAAGAATGGAAATATTGGAAACCATCAAGACATGAAAGCTGCAATACCTGGAGCATGTTATGCGTAATGAAAGATACAACATACTTCAATTAATTATACAAGAGAAAATTCAGGGCAAGAGAAGTGTAGGAAGGGGAAGAATCTCATGGTTGCGTAACTTGAGGAAATTGTACGGATGCACATAAATCGAACTATTCAGAGCGGCAGCATTTAAGATCAGAATAGCCATGATGATTGCTAACCTCCGTCGCGGAGATGGCACGTAAAGAAGAAGATTCCTTGTATTGGCATGTAAGTAAAACTCATATACTTTAAAATAGTACACCATTCAAACTGTACACATATAATATTGGCATAATGGTCATATATTTTGTATCAGACAGCTCCCTAATAATGGTAATTGTAATTTAACCTTAGGATGAATAAATTGATTTTGAGTAACTCTTTTATTTAATTCTCTTTACCCAAATTGAAATGGACTTAAATAGGCAACATATTCAAAATTTGCAATTAGTACCCTTTGTCAAATATAGGAACAAATGACCTTGTAAAGAAAATCTTTCTTTAACTGCGTTGTAATGATGCCTTGCACACTTCTTTGGCAATTACTCTCCGTTTATTGTGGTTAATTCTTCTAATTTTATTAGATTTAAGTCCTTTTGAATTTTAATGCTCTTGATTTTTTGACTGTAGTTGAGATATAAGAAATACCAATGTGGAACAATATTTTATGGAATACTGTCAACCAATACAAGAATTCTTGATTTTGTAACGCACTTTTTAAATTTGAACCTTCATTTAAAGTAGCATGTCATATTGAGGGGTAGAGTTTGAAAAAAGACTAGTATGGCCGACAAATTATTAAACAATATGAGCATTTTCCAATTTAATGCAATTGCATGCACTGTAAGGTTTAGCTGTTCGGCTTAACAATATATATTAAAAGGATATTAAGAAAATTTTCTTTAATATGAATTTGATCCCCACTGAGAGAACCACTTAGATTCATTCGCACCATCGTATGTTCGGGCTATGAATTGTTTAGTACTTCTTTTTTCTGACTTCAGTTACTTCACTTCAGTTAACCTATAACCTAACCAATCGTTGAATTTCTCAGTTCTTAAGAGGCAGATGCATAAAATAAAGTTAAAAAATTTCAGATAATATTTATTCATTGTTACTACTCACTTTAATTTCACTTTATTAACCCGTCCAAATTGTTCACCTTCACCAACTCGAGCCTAATCAGTTTCACGATATACGACTTCTAGTTGATTTTACTTACTATTATGATTCATAAATGTAAACTTTTGATAAATAAAGTGAATATATCAATATTAATATTACAATATTACGCAAATTAAATCTTTAGGTTAGGTTAGGTTTAGATAATCTTTGGTCTTTATTAGATAAACCAACCAAAAAAACCTAAACTTTAGCTAAAAAAAAGCACAAAAGGAAATATTGAAAGGAGCCTCCTTGCTGACAGTCTGTAAAACGAAGGTAGTTCTTCGGAAGTGTTGCTCGGTCTTACAGCGGCCATTCCGATTCCGGAGCGCTGGATGACAGAGGAGGGTCTGTTTTAGCGGGTAGTCTGTTGACGATTTCAGACCCCCCGTTATAAAGACGAAAAAATGCTTTATTAGACATTGCAATTAAGTACATTTTTATTTTTATTTATGCAACTCAAAATTTCTTAAGGATAATGCAAAAAATTTATTTTTATTGAGAAATATCAATATTTTATAATAAATATCTTTGTTGGTGCATAGTGCACCTTTGTCTTCCAACTGCTGTCAATTTTTTTCTTCGACGCAAACAGATATACACATTTCAGATTTGCTCCTATATTTGACAAGCTGTGTTAGTAAAAAGACAGTATTTCTTTAGATTATATCGATAATATAGTTCTCCTGTTTTTAACAATTGACAAAATACCAGTTCGAACTAAAAATATGAAGTTATCATAAGATAAAGTTCAAACATTATTAGAAGATGGCGAAGAATAATCAACTTTAAGTCACACATCCATGTTTTTCTAATTTCTTTAGTGACAGATGCTTCTGAAAATAAGCAAATTGGCAAAACAGGAGATGTAGAAGTGGTTGGGGCTAAAAAATCTTTCCTAAAATACAAATTTCACAAATCTCTGTATCTTTAAAGAATAACATTGATTCAAAATAAATTATGCCTAGAAAATATACAAACACTGTTTGAAATTTTTTTAACGAACAATTTAAAGTAGGGAAAAGAGGAACCAGAACTTGGGAGTTAATTAATCAGTAGTGAATATCCTGTATTACTCTACTCTAATAAAACTAAGAGTATGTGGTAAGTTTTTCACGTGCGAAAAACAATATTATATTTTTCACTGTATCAAATCACCAATTATATTCTCAACCTCAATATTAAATACCATTACTTAATCTAACCCTTGGTATTAATTCCTCCTCCCGACTCTAACCTAACTACTTTAGAAATACAGACTTTTAGTAAAATGAAAACAAACTCTACCTCTGATCTTGGTGTTCGTACCGATTTTTTTTTACTGTGGACTCCTGTAAGCAACAAAAGTTTTAATAATGTCGCATATGTACTTGCCTTAATTGTACAGTATGCTTAGAGTAGCGGTAGTGAATATATTAAAGAACATAGCAGACAAAACTATAAAACCGCGTAAGAAACGAAGACTACCGTGTGGGGTAAACTGTGTAGTAAGATGGGGAAGACAAAGATGGCATCGATGGTATGGCCATTTTAGAAAAACAAGAATATTGACTGGAAACAATAGAGCTGGTGGGAAAGTCAGTCGAAAAACGTACCGCCGAAGCGATGAAAATAAGTTAAAAAATACGTGAAAACACGATAGTCAAATGGATGTCGGAATCAGGCGTAGAATCCCTTAAAACCAAGATATTTATAAATTCGCAAGCTATTGAACAAAATTAACCCTATAAATTATTTAAATTTACAATGAGAGTTGTCAATGAGCATCTTCCTTTCCAAGTATTAAAAATTTCCTCCTGGAAGATTATATAAATTTATTTTCATAATAAAAATAATAAAAAACATTGATTATGAAAACGCACTATTACTATCCAAATATAATTTTTAATATATTTATTAAATAAAAAGTTTAGTTAAATATATAAAGAATTGTACAGTTCCATCGAATCAGATTTATATATACAGAGTGCAGCTGGCAATAAAAGCTATTACTATTAAGTTAGCTTGGTGTTTTTACCAGTGAGATGAACTTGATCGTTCAAGAAATATAAAAAATAATGTTGGAAACCGACCTATAATTTCATTATTCTGCATATAGGGAGAAGAATTTATAGTGGTTTCAAAGTAGAATAATTACTATAGTTACAACAATAGATGAGGAGAAAAACTGTTCTGTATTCTTATGAAAAAAACAATTTTTATTTAGTATTATTGTTACAAAAATAAATAATTCAGACTATAGAAATAAAATGCATAAAATAATAAAACAACAACCTTTGTACATGACTGTTTTTTTATTCGAAAAGGGCAATGAGGGTAAAATGCAATGACACAAACTTTTGTTCGAAAAAAAAACACTGAAAAAGTCCAGTGACCACCAAAAATTTTAGTTTACGTCCCACACTATATGGTATTTCTTAACGCAATTCATGTGACGATTCATCCAAACCTGAAATATAGTACACGAAATGTAAACAAATGCATTCTGAAATGACAAAATATTGGTCCTACTAATCTACCTTTTATTCGTATTACATAAAGAAGTACATTAACGACGAGGAAAACAATTTGTAACTAAGTCGACCAAAACAAATTTATAGAAATTATTATGGAGTTCCAAATATGACTGATATCGGGCGAAGTATACAAGATAAACAATATAAACGCAGATACAGCTGCCGATTCTTGTCAAACTTATAAAGTTGTAAATTAATCAATTTTTATCCGAAATAAGTGTGTGAGAGCTCATTGGTATAAGTATTTATTGACAATTTGCAGGATACAATTAGTATTAATCCGTAAAATATATTGATTTTACTAGAGTGCGTTATCTACACATACATACATTTTTATAAATTTCCTCGAACACTTTCACTATAAGGTTGCATGCTTCTATCATTATTTTTCTTCTTTTTGCTAGTGACACCTTATGGCCCCTAGGAGGTGTCGATGTAATATTATTTGCCATGAGTTAAAATAGCTTACTACTGAAAATTCTGTATTGATATGTTGGTTTTGAAAATATTAAGAAAAAAAGATTAAAGATATTAGAATTCCCTCCTATCTCTAATTAATAACAATAAATAGATAAATAGATTCTTTCTGGCTATATTAAAGAAAGCTGGTAAATTGTAAATTAAAATTAAATTTAACAGGTTGGCTCCCATATGAATCACCAGTGATACACGAGGTTCACTAGTGCTAAACCGGCATAAATTTGCATAGACTTCTGTCTGGTACCAAGGGTAGCTGGTAGCTCTGGACAACTTAAATATCATACCGGAATAACTTTTAGGAGGGAATTGCTTGTGATCACCGGAGATTCACATGGTATATGAATGAACCAGAAACAATTGAAAAAACAAACGATAACCGAAAAAAGAGAAAACGATGTGTTGGTTGTTACCAGAAAGAGCACAAAATTCACAAAAAGTCTAAAGTAGCAGGCTAAACTGGTTTCTACTATTTGTAATAGTAGCCCAAATGCTCCGGCGTTATGTTTGGAATGTTTTCAAAAAAGACACTAAGATAATATTTTTATCTGTTAAAATATATACCTATTTTTTTGTTCTGTAACTTTCTATAATCAATAGCAAACAATGTGTGATTGTTTTAATAACAGTAACTTTTTCCATCAGATCGTGCTATTTCCTATTCCTTTTGTAACTTGACTCAGATGAATCACCCGTGATGCCCACGTGTGCGACATACCATTAGGTTCACTTACAACCGGCATACTTTGTTTGCCCGATTTTATATACTAACAAGATTAATGTTCACTTAAACTACACTCAGCGCGGTATCACCGGTGACACATATAGTATCACAATGCAGAATCATCCCAGTATCATTGGTAGCCAACCTGTTTGAAACTTTTTTTAAATTTTTATTACTGTCCTCATTTTATGAAGCAGGT
Source organism: Diabrotica undecimpunctata (assembly GCF_040954645.1). Taxonomy (NCBI): domain Eukaryota; kingdom Metazoa; phylum Arthropoda; class Insecta; order Coleoptera; family Chrysomelidae; genus Diabrotica; species Diabrotica undecimpunctata. Next base: position 137,129,684 of record NC_092810.1, read on the forward strand.
ACAATATTAGAAGTCTTTTTAATATTACTAGAAAAAAATAAGTGTATTTTTATAAGTAGGGGTGAGTGGGAAATTATTACTCATTTTTTATAATATCTTCAAAACGAATCAAGATATCAATATACAGAGTTCACCGCTATTTTAAGCTATGTTATCTCTTTAAAAGTAATGATAGAAATACATCAATCCATTTATTTTTTAAAGAAAACATAGAAAAAATTATATATTTTGTAGATAATGCTCTTTGGTAAAGGCATTAAACATAACAGGTTAAAACTTGTAGTTCGCATCAAAATACAAAAATAGTTGTAGATACAAATTACATGTTTTAATTCTACATACATTTTAAAGAACGTATTTATTTAAAGTTACTGCAAATATTGGCATATTTATTCAAAAAAAAATTTTTAGTCTGAGCACTGACCCCTAGTGGACACATTTAGAACTACCAAATAATTAAAGGCAAGCATGCGCACTGTCTCCAATATTATATAACGTATATTCAGAACACATAATGAACCTGGCCCTAACAGTAGGCGACGAAATACTGTTAAACGGCGAAATACTGAACAACAAAATGCAGACGATACCATCATCTTCGCAGATAGTCTAGATCTAGAAAGACTGCAAACACTTATTACAAGAACAACAGAGGAAAGCGGAAGATTGGGTGTAGATTTTAATACTAAAAAGAACAATCAAAAGATTAAACCTGGACAGCCGTTAGTCAATAAATAACTAATAGAACGGGTCACCAATTACTGCTATCTGGGTACAAAGATTTGAATGAGTGATGGGAACATTCGATGGAGATAAAAGTAAGGATTGAGAAGGCGAGATCAGCATTCATCAAAATGATAAATATTTTCAATATTTCCGATCTACAACTACCACTTGTTAAGATATGTTTTCTCCGTTCTTTTGTACGGAATGGAATCGTAGACCTTGTTCGAGGCACCCATGAAGCGACTTGAAGTACTTAAAATACATACGCATACTGAGAATCTCTCGGCGTAAAGACCGTAGATACAGTCTTCTCCAAATCATTCTACAGTGTATGGTGGACGGAAAGAAAGATCCAGGAAGGCGTAGGGTACCACGGCTGCGTAATCTCAGAGATTGGTATAACTTAACGATTACATAACTTTTCAGAGCAGCAGTTAATAAAGTAAGAATGCTAGCCAACATCCGTAACGGATAAGACAGATAAAATTCTAGCTCTTGTAGCTTCCAGATATATTCGGTGGCTAACATTGTTAAGACATCCTGTATAAATATACTTTTATTATAGTAATAAGTGCCAAATTTTTTTACAGGACGAGTTTCTGTGGAATATTTTAGTAAAAACACCCAACGCCATCTAGTGACCTTCAGAGAAAGGTGTAGAGAATGCGATTGTATTATTTGGTTCACTACTTTTATTCTACTTGATTGTTACATTACATTAAGTTCTTAGATTTTGAATCCAGGATTTTTGTTGTTTCGATTGGTGGTTTAAAGCTTGTAAAATGTCTGTGTTATGTTGCGTTCCAATCCATACTGATTATTGATTTCTTATATGCAAGTAGTAAATTATTATAACGCTTCCAAGTTGTCTGCTAATACCAACGTATCATCTACTGATTGGCCATTTGTAGAAAGAGGTCGGGATAATCTTCTAGAGATTCTTTGAAACTATGTTCTGAGTAGATATTGAATAGGAAGGGTGATACAATACATCCCTGTCGTACTCCTCACATTAAAAAAATTCATATTAAACCAAATTTTAATGTATATTAAATGTCATACGTTTTTTTTTTGGTTGTAGCAAGATGGTTAAAGTTTTCTACTGTATACGATAAATATAAAAAACGAACAACAATGACGAGAATCACCTGAATATTGTAAGGAAATATTTATGCCAGGGATTAGGTGTAGTCGACAGGTCGCTTTGGACTGATGCTGAGTTGATATACCAAAGAAACAGTCATGTATTTAAAAAAAGTATCTCTTGCACAAATGCGAGTCTTAGGATGCGTTTAACTCTTACAAACTAAACAAGAAAGCAATTGATGTTATATAGATTAAGAAACTTAACACCCTGTACATTACTTAACATTTTACCACTAACACGCACTATAACAATTACAAAAACATGAAGATTATGGTAAAAATGTTATTATGATTTTAATTTATCTACCTTTTAAACTATCTATATTTTATCTTGTCTTTACCCCTTAACTTACATATTAAACAACGTACATATATCAGTTTAGATGAGATAACAAAATGATCATAATTTGCCAATTGGTTACGATAATAAATGTTAAAAACTATGACATAAAAATTGACAATTCGTCTACAATTTGACACGTTTACTATAACTATTTTGTTATAAAAAATAAATCTCTTTCTCTTTCTTATTCCTGTACCATTTGAGTGATTGTTTGACGCACACACCTACTTGTTTGCTTGTTCTCGAGACATGTCCTTATTTTAAATGCTTCATGTATCAAAAAAAAAAAAATACACAGTATAAATAACAAACATGTCAACATAACTAAATATTTGTTATAAACTGGCTGTAAACTATATAAATATGTAGTTAGTGAGCGTATCAAGAAAACATAGATACGTTTAACATGTATCTATAAAAAAATAGTCTAGTGAGCAGAGCTTTTACGGCTATTACAGAACAGCTTTTCTTTCAAACAATATACATCATAATCAAACTCTCGTACATCCGTTCATTCTCTCATTCATAAGCAGAAGTCCCTAAGAAGAAAATGCATAAATAATATATAAATACGTATAACGAAATACATCAAATTATGTTTCAAAATTGTCATGTTTCATCCCCTTTCTATTAAAAACGGATCTTTCTATCACGCAAAAACGATAGTGCCTAAAAGAATTGTGTCGGTGTTTTATCTTCTAGGTTCAATCCTATATAGCCCGATTTTTTGTTACATCTAATCGGAGTGAAAGATTTATTTTCATTTTTATTTATAATAATTTGTTGTTAGTTGCCGTTCGTGTTACGGGCTGTTATAATGGCGTTTCTGTTGTTACTGTCGGTGCCGTAGATCTTGCCCGCTTTTTTCGCCATCGATCCCAGCAACTCCTGCGACAGTTTGTGCGCTGATTTCAGTGATGTAAGCCATTCTTTTAGGCCTATTTCATCCTAAGAACAAAAAACCAATATTAAAAAAATAAATATCAACTTTTATAGCCTAACGTGACTAATAAATTAACAAAAATTTAAAAAAATCTCAGGCTGGTGGAATTGCATTCTACACTGAGTAGCTATTTTTAAATTACAGTGAAACTTCTCCATAACGGACACCAAAGGGGAAATAATTGTCCGTTGTGTAGAGTTATCGCTTAATTAATTAAAATAAAAAAGGGGTTTCGATTTGCTTGATCATACATTGCTTGATTATACATTTTCGAACTTCTTAGGTTGTACTTCTAAGTAGTGCTTCTTAAATCAATCATCAATTTTGGTTTGTTTTTTGTTTTGAACATTATTTTTCATAACTTCTGACTCAACATTTAGAATTCTATCAGACATTTTTGGATTTACTGTTGCATCAGCTGTATATCTTCTTCTTCTTGATGTGCCTATCCTTTACGAATGTTGGCGATCATCATGGCTATCTTTATCTTATCTGCAGCATCGCGGAAAAGCTGCACAGATGTTGTATTGAACCAGATTCTGAGGTTCTTTAACCAAGATGTTCTTCTTCCTGGACCTCGTTTTCCAAATATTTTTCCTTGCAGGATGGATGGCTTAAGGGAGAGCATATCTGGATTCATTTCGCATAATGTCCGAAGAATTGTAACTGTCGAAATTTGATAGTGGTCAGTACCACTCGGTTCTTATTCATTCTTCTGAGGACCTCCTCATTTGTGATTCGGTCAGTCCACGGGATCTTAAGTATTCTCCGATATAGCCACATCTCAAATGCTTCCAGTTTTCTGCACATATCTTCGTTCAAGGTCCACGATTCAACACCCGTAGCATAGCAGCATTCTTACTTTTGTATCAAGAGAGAGGTTGTGACTCTTGAAGAAGATTCCCCCCCCCCCCATCCGATTGAAGGTGGATCTAGCTTTTCCGATGTGTGCTCTAATCTCCTGGTTGTTGGTCCATTCTTCATTTATTATGGTGCCAAGGTAGTTGTAGTGTGTCACTCTTTCTACAGGGGATTGGTTGATGTAGAGTTGACCTTCTATTTTCCTTTTTTTCTAATTATCATAAGCTTTGTCTTCTTAACGTTTATATTGCGTCCATATTGGAAATGTATAACCAAAGCTTTTGTTATTGTTTATGTCATTTCAAAAAATTAACATGCTTGACTTAGAACTTGTAGGCAAACAGCATGTAATGACTGAAAAAATTTAAAGAGTGGTGTTTTTTACCCTAGGAATATCAAATTTGACTGTTTTGTGTGTTTTGTGTTATACGTTTGTGTAAAAAACTGTATCGTACTTGTGACTGAGTAATGTAAATTGAGCAAAATTAGATTTGTACTTATGTGTATTGTGTGTTGCATATGTGTTGTGTACAAGATTGTAGATGGTGTTTTTCGACCTCCTATTACTCCGTTATTGTTGGTATATTCTTGTTGATGACTTCTTCTTTTAGTATTGCCAACCAAAACCTGCTAGATTCTGCTAATGGGTTTGCTACAGGTTTTTCTTCGTTATAGTCATTTCTGATTGTCCGTCAGTACTTGCTTTGTTCGTAAATTCATCGCTTTTTCTTTTCCAGCGATTTTTGTGGGTTATAGTACTCAAAAGAAATTTAAGATCTATCAGCCATTTCGATAAACAATTAAAGACCCTTTAATTGTTTATCGAAATAACATATCCTTTCAGAATAGAAAATCCACGACGATATACTCTAAGACAGACTTAAACGATATTTTAAAAAACTCATTAATATTGGCCCAAACGTTATTTTATTTTTTAATACGTTCAGTAGTAGGTTAAGTTAGTACAGTTCTTAAATGGTAGTTTAATCTACTTACGGGATTTGTAAGAACTACTTTTCCATCACGAAGCCTGATTACAATGCAGTTTTCATTTTTGACTTGCACCAAATCGGGACTAACTTCTTCGATCTGGTCCATAAATACTAACTCCGGTTTTGCTGAGTCTGGATGAAGTTCTAACCTATTGGGGTACAACTTAGCGTACCTCATCTGCCAGCTGGATGTCCATGGTCCTCCTAATTTCTTAACATACCCGTGTAAAATGCAGTCTGTTTCTAAAAATGAATAAAAAATTAGTTGTATTAAAAATCATAAATTAAATCGCAATAATATCCAAGTTTAAGCAAGGTACGCAAGGTAAGCAAGGTTAATCTATCACCATAATTTATTTTGCCTCTAACTTTGCACTTTTTTATCATTGTTACTTATTTTGAGTAAAATATAAAGCTACTTTACTAATATGTATTGTTAAGAGTCATCCTGTCTGTTTTACTTTTTCCTCGTAGTGCTCAGTTGAGAATTTCAACCCGACATCCCATAATATAATGATATTAAAATTGATTCATTTTTGTTGCAACATACATCAATTATGTTAAGATTCCGTAAAGTGAGCGAAACGACGTATGTTTGCATCAAGTCACCTGGCTTCTCCCACCAGCGAACTGATCGGTAGGCCGGCATTAGTCTCTGCCTCGGCAGTGATAGTTACTGCTAACTGTAGCTTACTGCTTTTAAAATCTACACGACGAAACTCACAACATAATTTGCGTTATTTATACATAGCCAGCAAAATACACTCTTTTTTCTTGTTCCTTTTTTCCTTTTCCTTTTTCAGAACCGTCTTCTTGAAATTTGCGATTAAACTCCATTGGTTATTTAAGAGGATAATAAAAGGCTTACTTAAAAGACAAGATAAAGTCCTTACCAAAATATTTCAAAATAACATTTATATAAGAACTAAATTTCAAAAGAGAAGGTAGCCTCACATGAAATAATTTGTAAACCAAGTACACCATAACCTAGTACACTTACCCAAATAAATTTTGACTCAAATGATTGCATAAGCCTTACTTAGAAATAAAAGAGATGCCAGTGAAGGATGCCTCCAAGAAAGGTTATCTATCGCCTCTAGACATGCTTAGTGACAAGATTATCACATTGAGCTTATTCTAAGATGACTAAATGCTAGATGAATCGATACCATATATATGGCGGAGAATTCTGTTCAAATATGAGATAAACTGTCAGGTACCTGAAGAATAATTACGACAGTCGCAGAATTGGTAGATATTTACACATTATATCTTATTTTTAAACAATTTTAAAAGATATTTAATTGTGACTCAATCATAATTTGAAAACCTAAAATATTGACCGGTAAAAGTCGTGTAACCTTCATGTTGATGTGAGTTTAAAAAAATAACGCGAAGCGCACAACCTCTAGTAAAAAAAAATTGCAAATTTTCTCTTAAATGTAGAAATGATTCAACAAATATTTTTTATTTACCTTTTTCATCTAAATCGTAAAGCTTCTTCTGTTTTGCCTTCTTCTTGTGCTCTTGCTTATCAGCCTCAAAATTGACTGTTTCAAATACTGTTTCTGCTACTTCGTTCTGCCATCGTTCAGATATCACAAGTGGAAAATTTTTGTACAGCTCCTGATCGGCATCGGTCAATTTGATTCCTTTAGTGTCTTCTTCATCAAAAGAACCGATATCGAAGGCGTCGGCTGCGTTCACTTCCCCTCTGGGTGGAATCAGAGGAGGAGTGTATTTCTGTAAGTAAACTTGTTGCCAATCTATACCAGCGAAAAATGGATGTTCTTTTACTTCTTCCGATCTAAAATAGAAATAAATTGTAAAAATTTATATAATATATATATATATATATATATATATATATACATATATATATATATATATATATATATATATATATATATATATATATATATATATATATATATATATATATATATATATATATATATATATATATATATATGTATATGGCATAGCTTACAATAAAACTGAAAAAAAAATGGTATAAAAGGTGACCATACGTATTTCTGACTATTTGGTCGTCATCAGTACCGTTCAACTAAGTTAGAATAGGAAAAAAATTAACTTAAGAAAGGATCGCTACAAGAGAAATGCAACCGTTTTGAAGCAATAATGTCTGAAGTCGGAATACCATGATTTCTAAAACAACAATTAACACACCTACCGAGAGAGCAACAGCTACCTGTAAGTGTTAAGAACATTTATAATATACAGAAAAGGTTAATTTTAAGGATTAAGGTTACAAATAAACGAAGTCAAGGGGTAATGGCAAAGCTCGCAATGGTTGCATTCCTCCTATAGTGATTCCTTCCTAAGTTAATTATATCCTATTCTAACTTGGCAGCACCGTACTGAGTGAGTACGGTCAGAATATAATAGTCAGAAATAATTATTTACGGTTACCTTCCACATTTTATACATTTTTCCTTTTTTTTCATTCTCTTTGTGAGTTGTATATATACATACATTTATATTATGTGTGTATATATACATACATTTACACGAGTGTAATTCGTTCATTGAAATTAACTGAAATGCCATTAATCCGTTTCAGTCCCCAAAAAAACACGTGAGTTGTTTTTGTTAAGTGTTTTAAATAAGAAAAATGTATTTAAATGAAGAAACATTTATTTATAAGTAACAAAAAATAAATACATATTCTGTAAAAATATAAGAAAATGTGAAGTGATTACGGGAGCGCTTAATTTTCGTCAGTGGTCTTCGCTTTTTTCGTCACACTTTGCTCATTTACATCTGCAGATCGTTTAAAAAAACAGTCCAAGGAGGTTTCCTCCTTTAGTTCTCTTCTTCAAAACTAATTTTTCGTTGAACCACCGTATGCTGCTGCGAATGTAGTTCGTCTAATTCCTCGGTTGTCAGCTCCTGAGGAAGTTTCTCGACAAGTTCGTTCACATCTCTTTCATCCACCTCCATACCCATGGATTTTTCAAGAAAAACAACCTCATCTACCACTGACACTTCGGGTTGCAATCCTTCGCAGGCCCTTTCATCTATAGCCTCAGGCCACAGCTTCTTCCACGCAGAGGTTAGTCCTTGTTGTAACACCTAGCCAGGGTCACCTTGGCCACCTGCTCAATAATTCTTAAGCATATTACTATGTAAAAGTGGTCCTTCCAGAACTCTCGAAGGATAAGGTTTGTATTCTCCGTCACCTCAAAGCAGCGCCGAAAAATGTGCTTGGTATACAACTTCTTAAAATTAGAAATCACTTGCTGATCCATGGGCTGCAAGATAGGAGTGGTGTTGGCTAGTAGGTAAAAAATCTTTATCAACTTGAACTCTTGGAGTAAATCATGTTCCGGATTTGGTGCATGAGAAGGAGCATTATTGAGGATAAGAAAGATTTGCATGGGTAGGTTGTTTTGCTGTAGATATTTTTAACAGAAGGGGCAAACACCAGGTTTATCCACTCCACAAAGAATTTCCTGGTGACCCATGCCTTTGGATTTGCCCTCCACATAACTGGAAGTTTTTCTTGTAAAATCTTATGTGACTTAAAGACTCTGGGATTTTCTAAATAGTACACTAGAAAAGGTTTGATTTTACAGTCGCCACTCGCATTGGCGCAAAGTAGTAGAGTTAATCTATCTTTCATAGGTTTGTAACCTGGCATCGTCTTCTCCTCTGCCGTTATGTAAGTCCTATTCGGCATCTTTTTTCAGAAAAGATCTGTCTCGTCACAGTTGAAGACTTGCTGGGGTATGTATCCTTTGGCTTCTATCAGTTCTGAAAACGTTTTGATGTAAACCTCAGCTGCTTTCACATCCGAACTTCCTGCCTCACCATGCCTGACGACGGAGAAAATGCTGGTCCTTTTTCTAAAGTTGTCAAACCAGCCCGGAATGGCTTTAAACGAGTCCTCCGGTTCATCATTTGTGGAAGTGTGTGGGATCTGCTTCAGCAAATCTTCGTAAATTGCTCGTGCCTTCTCAAATATGATTCTTTGTGTTAAGGTTCCTGCTTGAAGCTGTTTCTATGTCACTCACACCATTATTAGTTTCTCCATCTTTTCATGGACAGAAGTCCGAAGCTTAGAAATTATTGTAACGCCCTTACTGGCATTATATCATTTATCACCTCCTTCCGTTTAAATACAGTATTTATGTGGTACGTCCGTGTCCATCCCCGCCAAGTCAGTTACTCGTACACCTTGCTCATGTTTTTCAATGATTTCACGTTTTACTTCAATAGACATCATCTTCTTCTTCGAACCCACGTTTGTAAAAATAAATGTAATCTTGTAATGTACAAAAAGCACAAAACGCGAAGCCAACTTATCAACACTACTTCGAAAATGAGAGAAACAAGCAAAGCAGACAGACTGAGGTCTGTAGTAAAAATACCTTTTATTTACAAAGCAAATTAGAAGTAGTCAAATAAGAGGTATGAATTTGAATAAAAACCAAACAAATATTTGAACATATATATATATATATATATATATATATATATATATATATATATATATATATATATATATATATATATATATATATATATATATATATATATATATATATATATATATATATATACGCATTACGTTTATAGGTTTATAGCTGAGAGAGTTACATATTGTGGTCATGTTTTATCTCACTATATTCAATGTAAATGCTCAATAAGCTTTTAATTAAATCAGTAAAAGGGTCTGGATACGATATTTATATAGATAATTAAACACTTTAATCGTTACAAAATAAAATTAATGTGAACAACAAAATTTTGGACTCTATTGAGTATAGATTAATAGTGAAATGCTCCTTCTACATTAACGATTCAAATTAAGGTTACAATTTAATTTTAATAATTGTATACTACAAAATATAATTACGTACAGAGAATAATTAATTTTAGCTGACATAATTTATATTTGTTAATTATTATTAGGGTGAATGATTTTTGAGAAACAGTGAATTATAATCGCATTTGATTATCAATTACAGTATACTATTTTTAACACCAATGACTGAAAACTTCGAAAACTATTAAAATAAAAAGACTTTAATTAATCCACTAATAAGTCAAGTTTTGAGAACAATTATGTTTTACAATAAGTACAGTAGCCCAAGACAGTGAAGAGGCGCAAGTTATGGGTGCGCAGTGGCAAAATTCAAAAAGTGGGGACAGCTTTCCGGTTAATTTTGTGCAATGTTATAACGTTGTGATATAAATCATCAGTATCAAACGCAAAAATTAATTTATAACGTTTTAAAATTTACAAAAAATGAAATAGAAATAGACCATGGACAATTGTTAGTATATTTAAGCAAAGTGTGTGAACGTGTTACTGCAATGGCAGGTATTTATGTAGGTTAAACTAAATAATTTTAGTATCTTTTTAGAAGGTCACAGGTTTCAAATTCACATCCTAGTTTTTGAAGATAATACTTATCCTACCGTTATAGTTTTTGTTATACACTGCTTTATTTTTATTGGACAATTGTTGACAATTAGATGTTTATTGACGTTGCTTCCAAGATATTGCTAAGTTTGTAGCAGTGATATTAAGAAATATATTAAACATATCACTTACCCATTTCCTTTGCATCCCAGTCTTTTATCTATGTCCCTTTGGAGTAAACTTTCTAAAAGGGACTTTAGTTCTTTACTAAACGAATCTGGTAGTTCTACATTCTAAAAATTAAGAAATCTATTAGCCCTTATATTTAATTTAAAAAAATATAATAATAAGACATTACAAAGGAGTTTCAAAGGATTAGACAGCGAATTAAGAGGGATCCAATTTGGTTTAAACTGCCGAATACTAGCAATTTACACGTCTATAGATTTGGTGCAATTCGACAATATCGCATTGAGTATCGTATATTCTTGTAAATTCTGGACCTTTTGTGCAAAAATTTATGTCCTAAAGAAACTTTTCTATTAGGTTTTAATACTCTTGTCCTCCATATCCGAAGTTATATGTATTTTTGGCGACCTTTGACCTATTTAATCCAGATTCAATAACATTCCTCCTTGGACAAAGAAGAACCTATGTACTAGTCTACTTCTTCATGAGTTATCGCGTTCACACGCAGATATACAGACAGACACATGCACAAACAAAGACACAATTTGAAGAAGGTTCAATTATGAAGAGGTTGTACCAGATAGCGCGAATGTCCTATTTTCTCGTCGAGTGATCAGACTCCTTACCCCAGCAGACAGATCGGAAGCTCAGCATGTATTTAGTAGCGTTTCTGCGAAGTATTAGTTACTACTAAGCGTTTGTTAACTTAATCTGCTATTCAGACTTTAGATCGAAATTGTTTCAGTTTCACGATTTACTTAACGAATGCCGACAAAAACTTAGTCCTATTAAAATTTGTGCGAAGCCACTGCACCATAATTGACTTTTTTGTTGCACTTCTTGTCACTACTTTCGCAACGTTGCCGCATCATGCTATGTATCCTAAAAAATCCCCAAATGCAAAACACTGACATAATGTTAGTTGTGTCAGCAGTTTGTATTAGTGCCCATTAAAATCATAATTTTTGTAATGATTATGCTTGCTCAAGCAAAACCAAAAGATATTCACACATTTACTAGTACCCAACCAATAAGGAAAACGCCTTGTAAATTTGATTTTTACACCACTAGATAATCGCCACCGACTTCAATTTTAAAAAAGTCACACCTCAATTTTTTAGACAGTTCTAAATACCTTTAGAATACTTTGAAATACTTGGAGCAGCAGGTATCGATGAGGGTGACTTACTAATCATCACAGAACTGTATTGACATCAGATACCACAAGTAAGGGTATAGAAGCAGCATGTCGGAGGAGATGGCCAATAGAAAAGGTGTACGACAGGGATGCATATTGCCCACCTTCTCTTTAATCTGTATTAGGAAAACATTTCAGAGGCTCTTAAAGATAATAGCGCAGCCTGTTGGAAGTACAAAAACTTATAATACATGAATATCACCAAAACGAAACTTAATTCCACTAATAATAAAGCCACACAGACTGTAAAATGTATGAGAGGATAAATGTTTCCGGTAAACACGCTGCAGGTTATGCGTTAGATTAACCATCACTCAACTATTAGAATGAGGTATCGAAAAATATGATGGCACTTATAGAAATGTATTTGACTACATAAATCAGTGTATAACAAACATATGTTTCATTAAAACTTAATCCTACATGATTCTTCAACTTACCATAGTTAGTGTCATCCTATCTATCTCATGTTTATCTTTGGTTTTGTGCTGACGGAATGGTGAGTGCCCTTTGAGTAATTTATATAACATACAACCAAAACTGAACCAGTCCGCACTAGAATCGTAAGGAGTTCCCTTTGATAATACTTCTGGTGCCATATAACCATGTGTTCCTCTGTAAACAAATATATTTAGTTCAATAAAGGAAACAAGGTAACATATCTATTCAAGAGATATTTTACTGCATTTAATGTAGTTTAAAAACGCTTCTGATTCTGCTGTTAAACAGTTTCTTTGCAAGCAGTATATTCAGTTTGTTAATTTTTGGTTTTCAGGTAGTATACACCCAAAATAACTGTAAAAACATTGCATGTAAAAAAAACAACATGTAAATTTGTATATACGAAGAAAGTATTATGCAATAAAAATGTAAAGGTGAACCTACGGATAAGGCTACTGCCCTGCTATATTTTTGCAATGCTACGGTAGGGCTCTAAGATTTGGACGGTGAAAAAATCACAGATAAAAAAATTAGAGGCAGTTAAAGGCTGGTGCTATCGTAGAATGCTGCGTATATCGTGGATAGACAGAGTTATCAATGTTGAAGTCCTACATAGAGCTAACGTTCAAACTATTAAAAAGCGAAAACTTGGATATTTTGGACAATGTCATGAGAGGATCAATATACAGACCACTACAGTTAATAACATAGAAAGTAAAATTGAAGGTAAAACAGATGTTGTAAAAGAGATGTTCGTGGTTGCAAAATCTGAGGGAATGGTTTTTGACATTGCTCCGAAGCTATTTTCCATAACGATTTTCGAAGTGAAAATTGAAACGTCATTGGCTTATTCGCATTAAAATAGTAATTAGTTTTTGACGTTAAAGAGACAATTTCTCCTTTTATTTTTCATCATATGGTTAAATCTACAATCTATAATCATAAAACAAACATTAATTACAAATACTTACACACTAGCATGGGGTTTTTTCTTGGAAAAATCACAGGCTAATCCTAAATCGGATATTCGAACATGTCCATGTTCGTCTAATAATATATTTGCAGGTTTTAAATCTCTATATACAATATATCTCCTATGCATATGTTCTAATCCTAAAACAACAATTAATAACATTAAAATGATTCAGTTAAGCTATGTAAATATAATAAGTTTAAGTACAAGTGTACAGAAATATCTGAAACCGCGAAAGTTACCCAGGTAGCAAATCAATGATAGGGGACTTCAGTTTAACGCCTTGCTGCAAAGAGTAAACGAACATCCATTTAACCCTTTCACTGCTCTTGACGAGTATACTCGCTTATAGGCTGACTGCTCTTGACGAGTAAACTCGCGTAAATCTTAAGAACTGTTTCAATATGCAGTAGAGCTTTGTTATTCGATTTTTGTTATTTACCTGCTCATAGACAAGTCGAATCTTGCGTTCCGGCTCTGTCCGCACCCACCGACAGTTAGTGCGTACGCTCAGACTGCTCTAGACGAGTTAACTCGCATACTTTACTATACAAAATATTTGCTTGGTTGCAATTATGCAATTTGAACTCGAATCAGTATTGTTTTACCCGTCGCGAAAATGAGTCGGAAATATTTTACTGATGCAGATCTCGCGCGTATGCTAGAAGAAAGTGATTTTGAAGATGATTTTATGAACGATTATGAGAGTAACGATGGATTGCCAAAAAGCGAAGAAGAAGATAAATAGTATAAACGGCATTCAAATTGAAAAAGTATCAAGTTACAAATACTTGGGTAAGTCAATAAACGAAACTGGAGTTCAAAATAATGAAATAAAAAGACGTATCGAAATTGCCAGGGCTACTTTCATAAAGATGAGGAAATTCTTCTGCAACAGAGATATAAGAATCCCTCTCCGATTAAAAATGCTAAGGGGCTACGTATTTAACACGCTATTATACGGTGTAGAGGCCTGGACTCTCAAGCAGAACAATATAAAAAATATTGAAAGTTTCGAGATGTGGTGCTACCGTCGAATGCTGTACCACTAATGAACTCTTTAGGTCAGCTGTAAACAAGGTCAGGATAGCCTCGATGATTTCCAATTTCCGATAGGAGTGGCACAAGAAGAAGAAGTAGAAGAAGAAAATGAAGAAGATGCAGAACGTAAACTAAATATATATTTATTAAGCTTTTTGTACCGCACGTTGATCTCAAAACGTGTGCTGTATATTTTTGTGTTTGTGTTGATTTTATATAAGCATTTCTTTCATTCTAGCATCAACGCTCGTGGAAAAATCACAAAATGTTGCTGAAAACGAGGCTGAAGATGATGCAGAAAATGAAACTGGAGATGAATTAAACAACACGCCAGCTGAACAATTAACAACAACTATGGAAGCTGCGGCATTTGTTTGGAAAGATGAAACGTTTTTACCGGTCATAAACCTTTTTGATAATACTAATTCTGGATGTAAAATTGATAGTTTATCAGATACGCCACATGCTGTAGATTTTTTTGAAAGCTTTTTCACGCCCCAAATAATGAAGAAAATTGCAGATGGGATAAACCGATACTACGAACAGGAAAGTAGACAACAGGTTGATGCGAATTCACGTCTACAACGATGGAAATCAGTTAATATAAATGAAATGTACTGCTTTTTAGCAATCGATTTGCTGATGCCCCAGACGAAAAAATCGAATGTCAATGATTATTGGACTAGTAAACTTTTTATGAATACTCCAATTTTTGGGCGCCTCATGACAAGAGGCTAATTTTGCGGATGATGCATTTTGTTGATAATGATGAAAAGCCTCTCAAAAGGCATAGCCTATTTGTAGATAACTGGTACTCAAGTCCTATGTTATTCTCACACCTTCGCAACTAAAAAATACGGAATGATTATCTTACAGCAGACATTATCAAAAAACCACATTGTATCATTGAATATAATAATAATATGGGATCAGTCGACAAATGCGACATGCTACTTTCATCGATAGAAAGTGTCAGGAAAACCATTAAATGGTACAAGAAGGTATTTTTCCATTTGTTGGATCTGGCTGTATTAAACTTAGTAGAAGAAATTATAGCTAAACATCATGTTCCAACTTCCCGGATGGGAGGAGGCAGAAGATGTGGAGCTGAATGTGACTTGAGGCTCACAGAAAGACATTTTCCTGATGTAATTCCACCGACAACCTATAAAAAATCCGATTAAGAGGTGCGTTGTATGTGACAAAAATAAAAAACGCGCAGAATCAAGATATATGTGCTCCGTCTGTTAGGTAGCACTTTGTGTTGTACCTTGTTTTGGTATTTACCACACAAAAAAAGACTTTTGATTCAAATGCTTTACAAAAATTGACATCATCTTTATAGCTCTGTAAGAATGATAAGTGGTTTCTCATTTCTTTTCGAATTTTGTTCTATACTATCAATAAAAACTGTCTGTCACTTTTATTTCATAATCAGATATCCGAAAAAATCTGAACTAGAAATTGAAAATAAAACTGTTCTGCTGGTGTATTGGTCCTGTACGGTGCGCTGCTCCAGACAAGTATAATCGCCGGAGTGTCAACTAGTCAACTGCCCATAACGGGTATACTCGCATTCGTGGATTTAACGCGCATTGGACAGGCATCAATTTTTAAGGTTCCCGCAGTGAAAGGGTTAAAAAGCATTGTGCACGAAATCAGTGGTTTTGCGACATTGCCAGATAAAATAGTTGTTTATTTAGAATACATTTAAATTTTTTTTTTTTAATAAACTTGAATATTAAAACTGCCATGAAAAATAGGACACTAAGTGCAAAATTCCGTGAAATTATAAACAAGCAGGAGGAAAAAGAAGGATATACACTACTTATTGTTCTGTAAACAAGTATTTTGAATATTTTCGACTACCAACAAAATATACAAAGATTTATTGTTGTATAACATGTCAAGTAATTGAATCGAACAAATTAATCGGATACATGTTTGCCGGTATCAGTTTATCCAAAGTAAAAAAAATCGCCAAAGAAGGATGTGGCATTCAGAATGGACAAAGCTCTGGATTTCAAACACCCAATAAACGACACGAAAAATCGTCCAAAATTAAATTAGATGGACGTGACCGAGGTATATTACGCAGGAAGATATACAATTTTTATTTTACTGAACAACAGGTTCCCACTCTTAAAAAGATTCCTCTAAAATGTATAGAAGAATTTAACTATAACGGTAGTATAGAAAGTATGAGACAGAAATTTCACCAGCTGGGGTTTCGTTGGAGACAGCTTATCTGCCGCTTTAACTTCAACCAAATGGTCGCGTTTTTACACCCGTACCATAAACAGATTTTTGTGTTTTTTGTGGAGTCCAATGTTCTGTCGTTTATATGTTTTTTGAGGGAGCTATTTAACTTTTATAAAAAAAAAGGAAAAATTGTGGATTTTTACAGCAAATGGGATCTCTCTGGAATAATGGTGCTTTTTAAAACTCGACCATAGCTATGAGGATGACTGTGTAAGCCAAAAGCGCTCAGCTAGGAATTAAAATATGTACACACATCAAAAAATACTTTTCTTTTCCATTATTTTATTTAAATAATTAAGTCTTAGATTTTATTTGGACAAGAAAGTTAGCTTTTTTAGACAACTACAATTATAGCAGGGAAAACCTGTTTAATTAGTGTAAATTAATTGGAGAAAACAATCGATACTGCACTATTTGAACTGTTTAGACCCTTGTCTTACCTAAAATAACCTCTGCAGCGTAAAACTTCATCTCAGACTCGTTGAAAACTCCGTGTTGACTTAGATGATAGTGAAGATCACCTCCGTTCATCAAATCCAGAATGAAACAGAGTTTATCTGGCGTATGAAACGCGTACGTCATACAAACAATAAAGGGGCAATCCTGTCCTGTACTGACCAATGACAACATAATTCTCTCGTTAAGGGCTAACGTTTCACCTTGCTTCATTTTAATTCGTTTCTTATCGAGACATTTCATGGCGTACATTTTGCCAGTGTCCGCTTTTCGACAACCATATACTTCACCAAAGCCGCCTCTGCCTATTATCCTGTGCACGCTGAAGTCGTTCATTGTTAACTAGAAAAAAGAAAAAAGTTATTCTATTATATTAAGCACTGATTTCAAAGGTACAAAGCTTCATTGTTATTATTGTCTTTCTACACAAAGTATTATCATTTTCAATGGTATTTAATACGTTTTTACCTCGCTATATTTCTTATTAGTAAGTACATTACAAAAATGTTATGTCTGAAGGCACTCACAGGTTTCTGTAAGATTAATGTAGGGAACCAATTTTAAACGAGTAAAAAAGAAAAGGTTAATCTGTAAAATTGTTATATACTTACTTGAATATTTAATTCTAAATTCTTCCATTGACAAAACCTAGTATACTTTTCACTAAAAAAGAAAACAAAGTATTAGAAACATGTTATAGTATTCTCATAAAACTTATAATTTAATATAGATTCAAGTATAGAAAAGTTTTGATGTTTAATGAACATTTCGACGATAGTCACGAATAGAACAGTTCTATATATCGTTGAATTTTAACAAATCACAAAAAAATTTATTACTTCAAAATTTAAAATCTGTTTCAGAAAAACCTATAACTTAAAATTAGTAAGAATTAAATACGCGAAGAATAAAGTTGTAACCATTCAAATATACTTTTATACAGGGTGGGTCGTATAGTTTTGCACTCACTCACATTAGTGAGACAATGGACTTATTTTGAGGAGGTAAATATAAGTTCCCACAAATTCACCATAGTCGCTTTCACACGCAGACGGAAATTAAAGGGATTAGGTCGTCTAAAGTTGCAGAGACAAGAAATTCAGCTAGAGGGAGAGGTAAAGTATCTCGGGGTTATTTATACTTACCTGGAATCGGCAATTAGAAAAAATAATAATCACAGCAGTGACAACTCTCATGAGAATCAGATGAATGTATAGCAAGAAATGGAGATTAAAATCGGACATGGTGCACTGGGTCAAACCCTCACGGTGATGAAACCCTCAATTATCTATGCAGCTACGATGTGGTGAATTAAGTCACTTCAAACAGCTGCAAAAACCAAACTTAGCAAACCAAAGACTTGAGTGTATGGGGATAACTGGTGCCATGCGTACTACTCCAACAGCAGCTTTGGAGGCTCTATTAGGCCTGCTTCCCTTGTACTGGATAATACAAGTAGAGGCAAGATTGGGAGCATATAGAATAAAACAATCACTGAAACTTCGCAACGAAGGGACAGGGCATCGAGTATCGCAAAGACTGGTATGAAGAACATCTTTAATGCGGAGCCGAATCACATGCTAAAAGAAAACAATTTTAAGAATTCATACAGGGTGTCTATTTCAGACAGGAATGTATGGAGAAACAAGGACTATCACAACCAACAAAGTAAGATCTGCACTATTTTCCAAGCGGAAATTTATGCAATACTGCAATGTGCAAAGAAAAATAACAAGAGAGTACCCGAAAAACAGCAGATTCATATATTGTCTGACATTCAAACGGCACTGACTGTATTTCGGTGTCAGGATGTGACGTCCAGACTGGTATGGGTCTGCATTAGAGAACTGAATGAACGGGGAAACCGGAGCAAGGTTGAGCTTGTCTGGGTACCAGAGCATCACGGCATCGAAGGCAACGAAAAAGCAGATCAACTTACTAAAAGAGGATCGACCGAATCAAATGGACTGGTTGTGACTCAGACTGAATCCAAGAAAGTCATGCGCGATATTGGGAGAGCATTCCAAAACAAACACATGGGAAAATGTGGATCATGTACAAAAAGAACAGAGGAACTGCTTCATGTACTCAGTAAAAAGCTGAGAACAGTAACATGAATATTAGATAGGTAACATAATGTTAATAATAATTACATTTCTAAGTTTTAAAGAATTATAATATATAAACACTTCAACGTTTTGGCTTTAGGGTAGGAAAAATAAAAATTATATTTTTAACACACAATGGAATCCGCTGTAAAAATACTTTTTTTATCTGAAAGCCAGAGCTATAAAGCAAAAAGGAAAATAAAATTATATCCTTACCTTTCTAAAAATTTTTTAAATGGCTCATCTCTTAGGGTAGTATAAATTTCTTCTATATAAGGCTAAAATAAAAAAGGGAATCAATATGTTACATATATGTACCATATTGATCAATATAAATTATGTTACATATAACCAACAAGAAAAGTATTTTCTTAAACGATTTCTACTGTCATTCTACTGGTAATCTAAAGGGTTACCAATTGGTTTTTGGTTACCAAGTTTTAATGTAAAAGCTGACATCTTAAACGGAATATTCAGGATACAAAACAAGCCTAGATGTAGAATCCGACATGTCCACAGCCGACTTTAATGCAGACACCGACCTGTCCACGTCAACCAATAAGAATGGAGTTAGATGTACCACGTGACTAAGGCACATTGTCAGATTAGGAAGCTCGAAGCTCGCTAGTCGCGAACGAAATCCACTATTGCTTACGTTGTGTTGCAATAATCTACGCTTACGCGACTGCAAGGAAATTGTGTAGTTTTTTTCTTGTGTTTAAAATAAATATCCTGATAATAAGCGAAATGCTTTATGGCGAATAACTTACACCATCTGAAGTTAACAAATCTCGAAAAAAACAAAACGCGAAAAACGAAATAGGTGAGTTTGATAGTACCTCGTAAAAAGTACCATTTTATTATAGTTATTGTTTGTAAACATGTTGCAAAATCATTACCGTTGTTTCCAAAATGTGGACATGTGGAAAAACCATACCAGCCCTTCCAGGGTACATCCGTACTAAGCGTGAAGGATATTAACAAAATGTTTATCTCATTTTACAGATCCTTAGACAAAGTTACGCAGAAAAATTTTATATTAACACACTGAAATATTTCTTATCCCAAAAAAAGTAGAAAACAGAAGGGAGGAGGAAACAAATCAAAATGCATTTCCGTACTGTATTATATGAGAAGAATGGATTAGGGAAAAGAAGTTGATATTATGTAGACAATATTTCATGAACATTTCATTAGTGAAAAAAGACAAAATTTTAAATACTGTCAAATGGTTCAAAGAGTGTAAGCCTGTAAAGACTTACCTCAAACAGAGTGGGTCCAATGAAATAGCGTCAGCTTTATACCATACCGTGACAGCATTTAAATTTAGTAACAATGCAAAAATCGTTCGCCTCTTCTGAGATGGATGTTCAAAATTAGAACTCCACAGCCAAGGAATGTTATCCAACCGGCTATCTAATTTGAGTTTCCCAGGAATAGAAAAATTTGAAGTAGTTTTTTCAGTTGTAAGACATTCGTACATTCCACCGGACAGACTTTTTACTACTACTACTTGTCGGTTTATTCTTCTCCGCCGTTTTCCGACTTCCAATCGCCACTTGGTCCGGTTGTTCCATAGGTCTTCTGCTATGGCTCTTCCTCTCAGTTCTTTATTTATTCCTTCGCTGCAACTTTTTCTCGGTCTACCTCGTTTTCTCTTTCCTTCTGGTTGCCATTTTAATATTTCTTTTGGTATTCGTTGCTCATCCATTCTTTGTATATGTCCGAACCAGATAAGTTGTTTTGTTGTTAGATCATCTGTGATTGTTCGTTTGATTCCCATTATTTCTCTAATGCGTTCGTTGGTAATCCTTTCTCTTCTAGATCTTCCTGCGGCTCTCCTCCAAAAATCCATTTCCGTCGCTTTCAGCGTTGCCAGTGTTCTTTCTTTCAGTGGCCATACCTCACAGCTCTATAAAGTGATACTTTTTACTATAGTTTCATATATCCTCTTATTATTTTCTTTGCTAATGGATTGGTCCCATAAAATGGTGTTTAACATTGTGATGGCTTTTCTCCCTGACATATTTCTCTCTCTTATGGCTTTATCTAATGTTCCATCTTGTGAAATAGTGATACCTAGATATTTATAGTCACAGCAGTGCTTTATCGTGGTGTTATCGTCTAATATGAGATCTTTTTGTTCTACTCCAATGCACAGGTATTCGGTTCTCTTTTTATTTACTTCTAAACTCATATATCATACTCTTCAATTAATTTTCGTGCCATATAGTTTAAATCGTCATAATCTTGAGCCATTATTACTTGATCGTCTGCAAAGTTGAGCGTATATACCATAGTGTTATGTTGGTGAGCAGTATCTTCATTGTCCTGCATTTTAGTTTCCATCTTTTTAAAGCACTTTCGAGGTATATTTTAAATAAAATGGGGGGACAGACAACATCCTTTAAGGGACAGCTTTAATCCTTTTGATGTTATTAATCCTGTTGTTATTTGTGTCCCTGCTTTTATTTTTTTTTTGACAAATTAAAAAAACTAATAAAAAATCCCTGAGATTACGTGTCCTGAACAGAATATTAAAATAAAAGAAAATTGGGGCAAATACAGATTGTGGATCGATACACCAATTATTGACTGGAAAACCAAGGTTCAGCTTGTTATGAAGCCACCAGCCCAATGGTATTTTAAATTTCAAATGGTAAGGCGCGTAATAATTTCAAAAACTACAAACGGCACTCCACTTATAAAAACAATCTCAGTACCAATAAATCTTTGCCAAAAAGGGGACAGAAACTGAGTATGAAACCTACAGTTTCGCAAGTACTCCAGGGACTCTTGGCAAAACGATGAAACATATCTTTTTTTAAAAGAAAGAATTTGAGGAAAATTCTACAGTATCAACGTAAAAAGAATCCAGTTGCCTAACATTGCAAGATTCTTTGAGGGGGAAGGAAACAGACGACAACAAACTGAAAAATTCTGTTTGAAAGACCACTTACATTTCAATATTTACTTATTTTGTATTTTTTCGTATTGTGGGTGTATGTATGTATTTTTGTTTATAAAAAATATCGAAAGTTTAAAGTTTTACCGATTTCAGCCATTTTAAGCAAAAGTTTGTGGTCAAAACATGACATGCCCAAGCCGATAACATGAAAAACCCGACATGTCCAAATTTAAATGACATGCTATAACTCCGATGCAATAGATTTATGGGCACCATTTATTCGGTGTAGAAATAGCCAAACAAAAATAATATACTTTGATGCAGGTTACTTCAAACAGAAATAAAGTTTCTATAAATTTTTTCTGGTTTACCTCAAATTAGTTTTAATGGACATGTCGGGTTTTGCATTTAGACGACTGCTTTGAGAATTTATCTGGTAATTAATAAAGTTTGAAGTTTAATTTAAAATTTAATGAACTAAACTGAAAATTTTTAGTGTTAACCAAGCGAGAGTATTGATTTTTGTTTGGAATTCAATATTCCTATAATATAATTAACCATAGTCTAGAGCAGTAAAATATTTTATTAATTATAATCTTCCAACAGACGATTATTAACAGAAAAACCAACCAAATATAAACAATTTGCTACTTATTTACCTAATCATATTATTACAGACACTTTACAGCTCTGAGGAATATGTTCCAAAACATTGAAGTCATTTGAAAAGTATGCATTGTCAAGTTCTGTCTGTTGTAAAATTGAATAAAACAAAACAGAAAGGCCAAAAATTACTACTACCGAACAGGAACATTGTATCACTTTATCAGCTCAAAGAGAAGTACTCGACATCTTTAAAATCACGAACAAAATGTTTTTTATGTCGACAGAACTGATATAAGAACTCTCCCCTCCTCTATGTAAGAGAGGAGGGGAGGGCGAAAAAAACGTCTGTTATGAACGGCAATAAAATTAAGAAAGGTCGAATAAAGCGTCTGAGAGCTTTTTCTTTTGCATTATCTAAGAAATGTCTGTGTTTCTCGAGGGTGTGGGTAGAGTCAGGAGCAGGAGTTATTACTAAGGGTTATCTTAGGTAATGATTTGAAATTGAAGATGATAATTTGGGATTTTTACGGCAATACAAGAACTAACGTGGCTGGACACTGGAAACATAAGAATAGACAAGGCGGTAATTTTCTTTAGTGGAAACCAGACTGGAAAACACGAATTTGGCACAGGTTTCGTGATCCAAGAAGAATACTTAAAAAGTGTTATAAGTTTTACGCCCATCAGTGAGAGAATGTGTTATATTAGACTGAAAGGAAAATCGTCTAATATCTCAATTATATCCGCACACGCTCTGACAGAAGATAAAGAGGAAACAATCAAAGATGACTTCTATGAACAACTCGAAAGAAAGCTGGAGAAAATCCCAAAACAAGACATGCAAATATTGTTAAGACTTAAACGCAAAAATTGGCAAAGAACCTAACCTAATATCGACAATAGGACAACACAGCCTCCATAATATCTCAAACGATAATGGACAAAGGCTCGTAGAGCTAGCATCGGCTAACAATATTCTTGTAAAGTCTACACTATATTCCAACATAAAAACGTTTATAGACAGACTTGGGTCTTTAATAACAACTCCACATGGAACCAAATTGACCACGTAATTTTCGATGCTAGACATGAAAGTAATGTTCTGGATGTAAGATGCCTAAGGGGAGTAGATGGAGATACAGACCATTACCCAGTAAGAGCAAAAATCAGGAAAATTTCGTACAGAAAATGAAACAACACTTAAATATAGTAGACCAGAGTTATTATGTCCAAAGGCAGTGGCAACAAATGGAAAAATTAATTACAGAGATAGCGTAATAATAGGAAAAAGCATGACGAAAATAAGGAAATGGTTTGATAAAGAATGTCAAAAAACTACAAGGTAAAGACGAAACTAATCTACGAAGTGGAGCTGCTTCCAACATGGCAAAAATATTTCAAAAATTTACTGAACATAAATCAAGAGGAAAAACATGGAGAGGATATATACCTTGTGGTGGACCTACCGGTAGAGGACCCAAAAATAGACAATACATTGCAAGCAATTAACAAATTAAAGAATGCAAAAGCTCCTGGCTCCGACAATACACCGGCAGAATTTCATAAGTACGGAGGAGAAACTTTACATAGACAATTACACAAAGTAATATGGAATGAAGAACAAATACCAATTCAATAGAACTATCCATAATCTCTTCATAGTTTTACGACAAGCATACGACAGTATTAAAAGGGATCAGATGTGGAATGCGATGGCAGAACTTTTAATTCCTTACTTACTTTACTTTATCGTGTCCGGACATGTCATTCATAAAATTTCGGCCCAGTATCGGGCTACGTCGGTTCCATCTTTGTTGGCGAGCCACAAATCTTCGAGGGTACATCGATGAGGACAGTTTCTGCATGTAAGAAGATGTTCCATATTCTGTGTTTCTCCACAGTCACAGTTCACATCATCTTGGTCGATTTTTCCCCATTTTGCCATGTTTGATTTTACTGGAGCGACCCCCGTTCTTATCCGATTCAAAGTTTTCCACGTTTTAAAGTCTAGGGACTGGCCGGTCCATTGAACCTGGGGAAGAGGAAAATACTCAGGCGGTTCATCCTGCACTGTTCCAAGGAAGCTTTTCCTAGATTTTAGTCGCTTTCGTGGTGTTCGAGCTTTGTATAGGGCATGCCGCACGTCCGCGATCTGTTTAATTTTCTCTATGTGCTCTGCAACGCCTCTGCGTGTTGAGGGTTCTGCAAAACCCGCTGCTTTATATAGATTTGAGAGTGGCGTCGGTTTCATGCACCCCGTTACTATCCTGCATGTCTCATTTAGCGCAGTATCAACTTGTTTGGTGTGGGCAGATCTTCCCCAAACGGGGCACGCATATTCAGCAGTTGAGAAACACAGTGCCTGTGCCGTTGTTCTTAAAACGCCAGGACGTGCGCCCCATTTACTTCCCGTTAGCTTTCTGAGTATGCTGTTCCTAGTTGTTACTTTCCCTTTCGTTTTTATGCAATGTTGTCTGTAGGTGAGGGACCGGTCCAGAGTTACTCCAAGATATATAGGTTGGCTTGTGTGTTCTAATGTATTACCATTCCACACAATTTGGAGTTTTCGCTTGGCTTCCTTTGCGCGAAGGTGGAAAGCGCAGACTTGGGTTTTAGAGGGATTGGGTCTCACTTTTAATTCCAAAAAAACTTACCAGCTCGTTAAAATATGTGTAAATGGCTGTAGATCCTGAGTACGGATAGGTAATAACCTCTCAGAATTATATTATATTATTATATATATTACTATTACATTATATACATTTATACTTTCTATTCTGAAAATTATATTCTTTCAGCTTAGTATGAATGATACGAAATTTCTATCTCCACATTTAAATCGTGAAATATAGTCTTTTTTGCTGTGATATGAGCTTTTAAAAAAAGCTTCGAAACATTTTTTCTTGTTAGTCAGTTATTGATTATTCAGAAGCAAGCAACGTTAAAGACTTACCTCAAACAGAGTGACTGGTACCTCATTTTTCGTGAGATGCTTTTGAACGTGCTGCAGGCATTCCTTTGAATAGTCCTGAAAAGAATAAAAGAGACGCTATGAATAATGTTCGAGGTCTTCTATCCGGAGGCTATCTTTGACTTGCAGATAAACAGTGGCGCCAATAGAAAGGGTTGATGGTTGAAGTACATTAAAATTATTATTAATTGTTGTTATTTTATGTCTATTTAGATATTAAAACAATCAAATATTTTTTGACACAAAAACTGCTAATCATTTCTAGGCAAATAAAAATTTTGCCGATGCAGTTTTAAATAAAAACAGCTTCCCTCCTCCTTTTACAATAATTAGAGGAAATTCTAAATAATATGAACGATATTGAAGACGAAACAGATGATATTATTGGAGAGTCATAGTGATTGTGATCCAAATGTGATGGAACTTTGAGAAAGAGATGACACCGGGATTGAATTTGTTCGAGCAGTTATGAGCTATAAACGTTTCCTATTCATTGCATGGAGTACATTGATAAACACACACGGGGTAATAGATTTAAAATAGACAAGCTCTCGGCCATTAGATCGTTTTTTGATAAAATTTAAAAAAAAATTATCAAAACTGATACAATTTGTCAGAATATATTAGTCTAAACAATAGATGAGATGCTCCATCCCTTCAGAGGTTGCTGGATACAATATATACCCAACAAACCTGCTAAGTACGTGATAAACATGTATGCGATATGTGATGCTTGAACATTTTATACCGCCAATTTATATATATATATATATATATATATATATATATATACATATATATATATATATATATATATATATATATATTGTTACGATGTGTTTTTTTGTTTGAATGATGAGCAATGAGTATTTTTAATAATATAATATATAGGGTTTTTATCGCGGTTCTCAAAGAATTAGCTTGTAAGTACTTTTTTAAATTATCTTTATTATAACTATTATGAAACACACATATATATCTAACCTAGTCAATGTAAATTTAAAATAAACTATCTTTAAACTGATATTCTTATAAAACTAATTAAATTCTATAGACAATCTAAAATTTAAACAAAATATCTTCAAAATTGAAATTGTTATGACACTAACTAAATTATATTAACAAAATTTTGTACCTTTCTTTCACTGAATGCCTAAATGAACTATTTTCCACTAAGTATATAGATTCTAATCACCACTGAATGTCTTCGTACTTCAGTTATCCTTGTTTTTTGTGAAATTACTTTTTTCAATTATCAGCTTCTACCAATTTAAGATATATTTTTCTTCACCAGCATCTATACACCACCAACCAAACCAGCAAACAGCATTTATATTTATTCTTCTTTTCAATATACCAATATCCAATTATTATAAGTTGATTTATACTAATCTCCAACCATAATATAATTTAATTTCTTCCAATATACCTTTTTTTATCTTCAATAATTATTTGTGTATAATTATAAATGTGCATTAAATTATATGCATAATTTTTAATCTTCATTTAACTCACTATATTAAACTATTGGACTATTTGTACTTGATTCACTGACTCTAACTAACTTTCATAATAAACTGCTTGACTTCTGACTAAAAAACTTAAAAACTTCTTAAAACTCTTCTGACTGCACTATCTAAAACTTTTCTGACTAAAAACTTTCAAAAACTGCCATCTTGAATCCAAATCACGGGTATTTATATCTTTTGGACATTCTAGAACCATCTCGTAAGAGATCATGTTCCAATTTGTTCTATTTCATACTTGTATGAATTTTCTGGAACAAACCATTTCGCAAACATGGCCATCTCCGGAGATCCAGAGAATTCCATTCTTTTCTATTAATAATTTTGTTTACATTTAGGCTTTTCAGATCAGAATATATAATTAAATTAGTAACTTAACATTCTAATTTAATAAAATACACATTTCAAACAATATATTATTATAACCCACTTTATATTCGTAAATATTCTTAAACGTCACTTCAGAGTATAAATATCTGTCAATCTCCGAGAGTATTTTTGGTTGCCTAAGCACATGGCTCACTTATATATATTTACAATATTAAAATACAACTTTTTACAATTATTATTTTATAATATACTAATTTATTAAAAATGCCCTCACATAAATATATTTTTATTAAATTCTCTAGTATATAACTTATTTAAAACAACCAAATATCTAATATTATGTAGTATATAACTTATAAATTATTTTCTATAAACCATAATCGTCACAATACCCCAAAAATAATATTTAAAATAAATAATTTACTTATTATTTTTTTAAATATTAATTTTCTCATACCTTATTAAATTTAATAAATTAATAATTCAATTTTTTTTTATTATTTAAAGTGTGTTAAATACATCCCTGTTCGCTGTCTATGTCAAAGCAGAGAACAACGGAGCACAGTTCGGCTATTCTATGGTCAAACTGTCATGTCAAATGGAGAGAATAAAATATAACCTTAATTAAAAATATAATGGATATTGTGTTCTGTTTATTTATAGACAAAATCTAGGAATTATTTCCATTCAAAATAACTTTCATCAATATAAATTGGTAAGTTTTTCCACTTTATTATATTAGAAAGACATTTTTATAGCAATTATAGTATCTAACCCCAAATTATGATTTTTAGGGTACCAAACAATTTCCATATGTACAAAATTCAACAAGTATGATGTCAAATTTATTCACAACAAAGAAATCTACCATCTATCTATGAAATGGATCTATTAGTAAGTTATTAGTGTTATTATATTTGTGTTAAAGGTATAGAAAATATTATTCAATCTCTTCATGATATTGAAAAATGTCGTTGATATGAAATATGCCTCTTAGTCTGTTCTCTGCATCTATTAACACATAACTATTTAGTCCATTCTGATTTTCAATTGTATATGGACCTTCAAACATTGGTTGTAATTTCTTACAACGGTTTTCTTTAACATTACTTTTTCTAAGTGAACGAATTAACACTAGGTCTCCTTTTTGAAATGTGATTGGTTTTTTTATATTTCGATTTTGTCTTCTGATATATTTTTCAGCTTTCCTCCTAATTCGGTTATTCACTTTCTGCATTACTTGTTCTAACATATCCTGATTATATTCACTAATCCACTTTCTGTTTCCTATATGGCCAAACATTAAATATTCTGGTACTTCCTCTGTATTCAAATTATGTGTATTATTTAAAAAATATTCTACTTGTGGTATATGTTGCTGCCAAGTTTCGTGTTGATTTTGGCACAGTATCCTTAAATATTTTATAACTTCTTTAATATATCTTTCTGCAGGATTTGCCTGAGGATGTCTGATACTTGTAAAATGAATGTTGATTCCCTTTTTCTCACAAAATGTCCGAAATTTTTGGTTGTTAAAATATGTAGCATTATCTATTATGCAATTTCTAAATGGTCCTATTTCTTCGAAAAATTGATTAATATATAATTTTAATGTTTTAACATTTGTTCTGGAGCAGGGATATAGTTTAATAAATTTTGTATATAAATCAACTATCACTAGTATATGCTTTTTTCCTGTTGGACTGAGAACTAAATTTGAAATAAAATCCATGGAAACTGTATTTAGTTTTTCATATACAACATTAGATTTATATGTGTTCTGGTTTTTGAAATTCTTTTCTTTGTTTAGTTGACATATTGGGCATTGGGTAGTAATTTCTTTTGCTATACTTATGTCATTCTTTGCAAAATAATTGTCCCTAAATAGCATCCATAGCTTTCTTGAACCAATATGCATATAATTGTTATGTAAATTTTTCAATATTTTCTTTGCTAAAGTTCTAGTTATTACATATACTTCTATGCCATTTATTATTTTATAATATACTCCATCTTTCCTAAGGACTTTTTGTTTTTCACTCAAATTGATCTGATCTCTTATAATTTCTTCTTTAGAATATAATCCAGTACTTTCTACTAATTGATTTAATCCAATTTTTATTGTTCGCTGCCCTTTTTGTGATGTATTTTCTAACCTTGATAAAGCATCTGCCACTATATTGGATTTTCCAGAAATATATTTGATTTCAAAGCAGTATTCACTAAGTATTAGACTCCACCGATGTATTCTACTGTTTCCATATTTGTTATTTAATATTGACGTTAAAGCTTGGTGATCTGTTTCTATTGTAAATTCATTACCCAACAAATAAAATCTTAATTTTGTGACACAGTGTATTATACTTGCTAGTTCTAATTCTGAAACTGAGTAACCCTTTTCATGTGGCTTTGTAATTCTTGAAATGAATTGTATTGGGTATTCGACCCCATCATGTATTTGTAATAATACCCCTGATAATCTCTCTATTGATGCATCTGTTCTTAGTATGAATGGCTGTGTATAGTCAGGATAGTATATTTTCAAATTTGACAGAAAAATGTTTTTAATTTCTTGGAATGCTAGTTCTCTTCTCTGATCCCATCTCCATTTTACACCTTTTCTCAGTAGTTCAAGTAATGGAATTTCTTTTATACTTAGATCTGGTATCATCCTTTTATAATAATTAATTATTCCAATAAATCCTCTTAAAGTTCTTAAATTGTGTGGTGTTTTATATTCCTGAATGACTTGTGTCCGTTCTGGATCCATTTCGATTCCCTTAGTATTAAGTTTATAACCTAGATATATGACTTCTTTTTGAAAAAATGTACATTTTTCTTGATTTATTTTTAGTCCAACTTTGTCTAATCTATTTATTATAATTTTTAGATGTTTCTCATGATCTTCAGCCGTTTTAGAAAAAATTAATATATCATCAATGTAGTGAATTACAAAATGTTCATATTGATCCAAAATATCATGAAGACATCTACATAGAGCACTGCAAGATGATTGAAGTCCAAATGGTACTACTTTGAATTGATATACTACTCCATCTATCTGAAATCCTGTATACTGTCTACTTTTTCTTTCTAGAGGTATTAACCAGAAACTATGCTGTAAATCGATTTTAGTGAAAAATGACATTCCTGTAATTCTTCCTAATATTCCATCTATACTCATTGGTGCTTCAAATTGCTTTTCAGTAATCTTGTTAATATTCCTTGCATCCAAACATAACCTGATTTCACCTGATCTTTTTCGTACTACTACTATGGGGTTAATAAAACGTGTGTCTGCCTTCTCAATGATCCCATCTTCTAACATATCATTAATTGTTTTGTTTACTTCTTCTCTGTATTTATATGGTATTGGGTATGATTTTGTTTTAAAATCTTTTTCTTCTTTAACTTTTATACTATGGATATAATTCTGTGCAATTCTATTTTCTTTATTGACAAGTCCCTTGTGTTGCTGCAATATGGAAATGACTATTGATTTATATTCTTCAGGGCAATTTAAAACTTTCATTATATCTTCTTCTTTACAAATAAAATTATTCTTCATTATGTACTCATTATTCCTTGCTTCCAATTTTACGCACTCCGCCTCGTAGGCATCCATCTGCTTAAAATTTCCATTCCTTAAATATTCACTACAATAATTATTCTTTACATTCTTCTGGGACATTTCCCTATCATCAAAATACATTTCTTCTTCATAAACATCATTATTTTCTTTTAATAATATCCTATCAACTCTTATTCCTTCTTCTACCTCATCTTTCTGCATAAATTTAATTATTTGCCCTTCCAAAGTTACCATTTTTTCTTCAAAATCTATCTTTACTTTCTTCTTTTCCAATTCATCATTTCCCATTAATATATCAACACATAAATCCTTGACAATAAATCCTTGCATATTAATTTCTTTATTAAGAATATTAATTTTAAAATTGGCTAGTTTATCAATTTCACCCAACTTCTTATTATTTGCACCAATAATTTTAATTTTTGGAATCTTTATTATATCTGATAGTTTTAATGTATTAAAAATAAAATTCTCCGAGACTAAAGTACTTTCTGAACCAGTATCTATCATAATCTTAATCATTTTATTTTTGGCCAAAGCATTTATATAAATTAAATTAATAGATTCAATAATTTTATCTTCATCTAAAGAAATAAATTCAGAAGGTTTTTCATAATAGCAATGGCCTAACTTGTAATTCAGAAAGTTTACTGCACAAAATTTTGATTATTAGAATTGTCAGATTGTATCTGACCACTTGGATCTGATGTCCTATGTCTTTCCCTACTATGACTTCTACTCACATTTTCCTGCCTTGTACTACTTCGTTCCCTGTCTTCGCAGCTTCTATTCCTTCGAACACAATTTACCTGTCTGTTATAGTTAGGTCGCTCTGTATTTCTTCTATTATTAAAATCTTGTCTATTATTATTAGTACTGTTATTAAAATGTTGTCTATTATAATTAGTATTATTATTAAAATTTTGTCTATTATAACTAGTATTATTATTAAAGTTCTGTCTATTTGGATTACTGTTATTATTATTAAAATTTTGTAAATTATTACCATACCTAGTATTAATGTTATATGATTGTCTATATTGTTGAATATCATTTTTATTATATTGAAAGTTATTATTGTTTTTTCTGTTGTTATTATTACTTGTCATATTGCCTCTTTGTATTCTTTGAATAAAATTAATAAAACTATCTATTGTTTGAATATTTTGTACAGTTACGGTTTGCACAACATCAGCAACAAAATGTCTAGATACATTTAAGACTGTTTCATCCTCTCTAAGTGGTGGTTCTAAATATTTTGCAACTGTTATCAATTTCAATGCATAATCTACCATATTTGATTTTAAATTTTGATTATACTTTCCAAAATATAGAATTTCTCTAAACTTGGCTTGCTCTAGTTCACCCCAATAATAATTTAAAAATTTATTTTCAAATGTTTGAAAATTATCTAAATCATTCTCAATACTAGCAAACCAAGTTGCTGCATTGTCATTTAATGTCATTCTAATATAATCTTTAATATCATTAATATTATTCACAAATCTTAATTTATGTTTTAAACTATTTATGTATACTCTAGGATGCAAATTTTTTATATTACCAGAGAATTTAATCCCAGTCTCATTTGTTAAATTTAAATAAGGTCTCCCTATGTCTCTCATTTGTGAAATATCATCTATTCTCTGTTCCACATTTCTTATTTGATTACTATTTATTTGGATATTTTGTTGTATATCGTCTAATTTTTTTTCTGTGTTTCTCCTGTCTTCGTTAATTTTTACTTCTAAGTTACATTTCTGTAACTCTATTTTCTGTTGTATATCTATCTTATTATCTTGAATAATCCTCTTTACTTCTGTCCTCTCATTGTCTATCCTTTTCTTGTAGTCATTCCGTATACTTTTTATTTCATTTGCTACTTTTTTCTCTGCAGCTTCAAGTTTTTTATCCATTTGTTTTACAATTTTATTATTATTATCTTCTATTTTCTTTTCTAATTTTCTATAATTCTCTTCCAATTTCTGTTCCATTTTTTTCATGTCTTCTTTGACTTCTTTTGAATTCTCTTCCAATTTTTTTATGTCTTCTTTGATTTCTTTTGAATTCTCTTCCATTTTCTGTTCCATTTTTTTCATGTCTTCTTTGATTTCTTTTGAATTCTCTTCCATTGTCTTGTTCATCTGCATCATTAATGACATCAAAGCTGCCATATTGACATTTTCCTCTCTTTCTGGATTCATTTCTGCAGTATCTTGTGGAACTTGAACTAAACTCTCCTCTTGTATAGGTTGTGTTTCTACTTCCACATCTTCTTCATTCTTTTTGCTTCTTGTACCTTTCTTTCCTTGAGACATTTTGAGACTTTACTTGTTCAAATATAATTAAAAATAAAATCTATAATTTTTCCTTTCTACTGATAATTAATTTAATTATATGAGAGCACTTATCTTCCCAAACTAATTCTTTTAAATAGAGAGCCCCACGTTGGGCGCCAAATTGTTATGATGTGTTTTTTTGTTTGAATGATGAGCAATGAGTATTTTTAATAATATAATATATAGGGTTTTTATCGCGGTTCTCAAAGAATTAGCTTGTAAGTACTTTTTTAAATTATCTTTATTATAACTATTATGAAACACACATATATATCTAACCTAGTCAATGTAAATTTAAAATAAACTATCTTTAAACTGATATTCTTATAAAACTAATTAAATTCTATAGACAATCTAAAATTTAAACAAAATATCTTCAAAATTGAAATTGTTATGACACTAACTAAATTATATTAACAAAATTTTGTACCTTTCTTTCACTGAATGCCTAAATGAACTATTTTCCACTAAGTATATAGATTCTAATCACCACTGAATGTCTTCGTACTTCAGTTATCCTTGTTTTTTGTGAAATTACTTTTTTCAATTATCAGCTTCTACCAATTTAAGATATATTTTTCTTCACCAGCATCTATACACCACCAACCAAACCAGCAAACAGCATTTATATTTATTCTTCTTTTCAATATACCAATATCCAATTATTATAAGTTGATTTATACTAATCTCCAACCATAATATAATTTAATTTCTTCCAATATACCTTTTTTTATCTTCAATAATTATTTGTGTATAATTATAAATGTGCATTAAATTATATGCATAATTTTTAATCTTCATTTAACTCACTATATTAAACTATTGGACTATTTGTACTTGATTCACTGACTCTAACTAACTTTCATAATAAACTGCTTGACTTCTGACTAAAAAACTTAAAAACTTCTTAAAACTCTTCTGACTGCACTATCTAAAACTTTTCTGACTAAAAACTTTCAAAAACTGCCATCTTGAATCCAAATCACGGGTATTTATATCTTTTGGACATTCTAGAACCATCTCGTAAGAGATCATGTTCCAATTTGTTCTATTTCATACTTGTATGAATTTTCTGGAACAAACCATTTCGCAAACATGGCCATCTCCGGAGATCCAGAGAATTCCATTCTTTTCTATTAATAATTTTGTTTACATTTAGGCTTTTCAGATCAGAATATATAATTAAATTAGTAACTTAACATTCTAATTTAATAAAATACACATTTCAAACAATATATTATTATAACCCACTTTATATTCGTAAATATTCTTAAACGTCACTTCAGAGTATAAATATCTGTCAATCTCCGAGAGTATTTTTGGTTGCCTAAGCACATGGCTCACTTATATATATTTACAATATTAAAATACAACTTTTTACAATTATTATTTTATAATATACTAATTTATTAAAAATGCCCTCACATAAATATATTTTTATTAAATTCTCTAGTATATAACTTATTTAAAACAACCAAATATCTAATATTATGTAGTATATAACTTATAAATTATTTTCTATAAACCATAATCGTCACAATATATATATATATATATATATATATATATATATATATATATATATATATATATATATATATATATATATATATATCGTTTAGGCCTCTCTTATTCATGGCGTCGTCTACTTCGTTCCTCTAGGATCTTCAAGGTTGTCCTCTTTTCCTACATCCTATGGGGCTCCGTTCGGTTATTCTCCTTATCCATCTGCTGTCGCTAGTTCTTCTTACATGTCCATATCACTTTAGTTTTTTTTGTTCTATATATGTTATGTCTGTTTCTATTGATATTCTTTGCTTTATTTCGTCATTACTTCTCCTATCCATTCTTGTTACTCTGCAGCATCTTCGCAGGCATTCCATCTGTTATATACTTCCCACTAATGTCTTATAAATCTGTATTTTTGTCTTCATATTTAGGTTTATCCCACCATACTGAGTTAAATTGTCGGATTGCTGTTCTTGTTTGTCCTAATCTTTGCTTAATTTCTTCCTCTGTTGTTGCCTTTTTCGTGATTGTAAACCCCAAGTATTTGAATTTATCCTTTCCTTTGATTGTTACGTTATCGTCAATCTGTAGATCTTCTATGTCTTCTTCACTTTTAGATAGGTACTCTGTTTTCGAGACGTTAATATCTAGGCCAGCCTTGGTATATTCTTCTTGTAGTTTCTTCATCATTTAACTGCGGTGTTCTTGGTCTTGTGCAATCACTACTACTAGTCAAGGCTTTCTCTAAGTATATTTTAAATAGGGATGGAGATGTGGAACAACCCTGCAGAAGCCCTTTTGTTATGGTGAAGTCTCCTATGATTCTTGTTCCCATTTTAATTGACACTTTATATGTATATCTCTATTTTTTGCTTTTTTCTTTTCCAACAGTTGTTCCAGTGTGTATATGTGGTCTACGCATGATCTTCCTGCCGTAAAACCTACCTGCCTGATCCTCCCCGATTTTGCCTTTTACCGCTTGCTCTATCTTTTCTCGCAGTATCTTCCCACATATTCTGCATATTAATGATATTAAGTTTATTCCTCTGTAGTTGTAGCATCGTTTTCTATCTCCTTTCTTAAATACAGATGTCAAAAATGTCTCCGTCCATTCCTTTGGGGGCTGTTCTCCATTTATGGCTTTCTGAAATATCCATTTTATCATCCAGTGTAATTTTTTTGAGCCATACTTTATAAGCTCCGGTGATCTAAGTCCCGGTGCTTTCTTATTTTTGATTGCTGTCATGGCCGTTCTCATTTCCCTATCTGTTATTTCTATTTCTTGTTGTGGGGATCTGCTTGGTCTTCGCCTGTTTTCTTTTCCAATGAATTGTGCTCTTTGTTCTGTTCTGTTATCAGTTCCTTGTAATAGTCCTTCCATTCTGTGCCCTGTATATTTCCCAATTTAATTTTTTCTTTTGAGTTTTGTTTCAATCCTCTCAGTACTTTCCATGACTCTGAAGTTCTTGTACCTCCTATGTATGTTTCAATATTTAAACAGGTTCTTCCCATCTTTCCCATTCTTCATTCTTTTGTCGCGTTATTTGTTTTTTCACTTCTCTATCTTTTTCTCTATATTCTTTATAAACTTCATCGTTGTTTGTAGTCAGCTATTTTCTGTATAGTTGCTTTTTTCTTCAATTATTGTTTCTGTTGGTTCATTTATTTCATAATAGTGCTGTTTATTTGTTATATGTTCTGTCTCTCTAAGGGCTTCGAATGCTGCTTGTTTTATACTCGCCTTTATATGCTCGTATATTTCTTCGATGTTGCCGTATCCGAATTCTATTAATTTTTGGTCTAGACGTTCTTTGTATAGTTCTCTTATTGATTGTTCTTAGAGTAGTTCTATACCGTAGTTTTTCTCTTATAGTGTTCAACGGTTCTTCTGTAGAGGGGGTCTTGTTATGTCTCCAATTAATGCCCATTTTTGCTGTCAGTAGTTTTTGGTCAGTTCCACATTCTGCTCCTCTTCTGACTCTCACATCTTTTATCTTTATTGTGATATCTTGTTTGACTATTACGAAGTCTATAATCGATTTCAGCTTTCGTGTTTCTTGTGTCCATTCTGCTGTTAAGGTCTCCTGTTATAATTATGTCCACGTTCTTCTTGATTAGCTCTATTTGGTGGTGAAGTTGTTCCGTAAAATTTTCTTTTTCTACTTTTGGGGAATCGTCTGTTGGTACATATACTCCGAGTATCACCATCTCTTTACCGTATATGTCTATAGGCATTTTAATTATCCTCTCGTTGATTGGCTCGTATGTTCTAACCCTGTTCTTCCACATATTTTTTATTAGTATTCCCACTCCGGCCTTTGCTCTACATTCCTTATTAACTCTTCTCCAGCAGTGGATATGGTTGTCTATTGTTTCCGTTCCATGTCCTTTCTTTTTGGTTTCTGTTGTTACTAGTATGCCGATGTTGCTTTCTCTAAACTCCTCGATCACTTCCGTCGCATTTTTGTTCCATCCTTGTATATTCCACGTTGCACATTACGTTATCGAAATCCTTCTCATTAATATAATTATATTATATTTCTCTATCAAGTTATTTTTTTTATAAAATAAAGTAAAATAAATCTGTTTTGATGATCTAAAACACAGTTCTGATATCTCCCAAATTTTACACTATTTACTAGTATCATACCGCAATACTTTGATCTATATATGTATTTCTAAATGAAATGATTAATTACTCAATGAATATTGCGTCGGTTAGTGTATAATATGGGAATGAGGGCTTTGAGTCAACAAAATTACATATGTGTTTGATTATTGGTTTCAAAATTTACCGTTTGGGGCAAACTAATATTTAAATGTTAGTATATTCCATCAATGGTGATTGGTAGATAAATAATGTACTGCAATAATTAAAAAAAAAGTGATCAATTATATTTATTACATATATACTAAGTGACATAGAAATCCGAATACCCAGTAAAATATAGTTTTTGCATCAATACATTTTTTTCTCATTAAAATAATATAATGTAGATACGCAAATCACACATTTATTGATGCGCTTAGGTACGGATCTGATTAGGTAGTCGTATCCTCTGAGAATATCTCATTCCATACGTTGTAAATAAATAATATGAATTAAAGTAGTTGCAAATCAGTTTTAGTGATAAGTGTTAGTAAATAAGTGTATATAAATTAAATAATAAAGACAATAAATTAGACTTAAATAAATCGTAGTATTTAATTAAGTTGACAATTCTATTTAACGCTCAGTTAAAATATTTGTTGTTGCAATTTATGCGTTATAATTTGACTAATAAAGATTCTTTGGTGAAGTTTTCACTTACTTTAAGTGATGAGTTAATTTTGAGCACGCGTATTTATTTTACATTTTGCATTAATGATTTACGTATATAATAAATATTTAAACCTATAATTTCGGCTAATTCTGTAGGCAGAAAATAAACTATACTCGCGAACATTTTAGAATAAATAATAAATGTGAAGTAAAACTGTTGGGAAAATCTCCCTTTGGGCCATAAAACTGAACTTGTAAATGTTTTACTCTCTCATAAAATCCTCTAAGTAATGCATATATAACAAAACTCTTATCGAGACACCATTAGAACTAAATTCACTGAAAGTTTATGTTTGCAACATTAAAACGTTCGTATAAAATTAATGAGGAATAGGATCCAGTAAAATCAAGAACCTTTCGGTGATTTTGGTAAGAAAAAATTATTTTGTTCATCATGAAAACAGTAAAATACTAGTGCACAAAAAGAAAGTAAAATATGTCAGAAGCATTGGTAGATAAACTGTCTACAATTATCGCTGAGGATGGTCTGATAAGACCGAAAATATTTTGATGTTAATTAATCCCTCTGGATAATTTTTCTTTATGTAGGGATGCTAATTTACGAGATACAGCACAAAATACCCTTTGTCCCCTTTTTACAAGATGGTGGCGGAGGACAAGGGTGGCGACCCCACAAACTTTTAAGCTTATCCTAACCACCCCACACATCAAAGAAAATTAAATCATTTACCTTTCAAGTGATTGAGATTATGAAATTTTAAAGCCACTTATAGCCACAGACATATTTATATCCAATTATATCAGCCACGGAATAAATTCGATATTTAGAAAGAAAAAATGGTTTAAAATTTATGCTAAAGAAGAAAAATATCCCTGATTTTATTTAAGAACCATTTTAATACATTTGAGTGGTAATAAAAACCATAAATGCAACAACTACATGAAACAGTTCGAATCAGCTGCAAGAGCGAATGGATGGTCTGAAAAAGAAAAGGCTGTAAACCTGACTATCGCTCTTCGAAGAGATGCCTTAGATGTGCTTCAGACCATAGCCGTAGAGGAGACAGATGATTTCAAACAACTGAAGAAGAGGTTAAATATGCGATATGGCCACGAACATTCGGAGCATGTATATCAGTCGCAGCTTAAAAATCGAAGACAAAAGAGAGATGAGGCTTTTCAAGAATATGAGGTAGATATTGCCAGATTAGTACGGTATGCTTATCCAACAGCTCCCGAAGACATGATGGAAAAATTGGCCGTTCAAACATTTATTGATGGTCTTCGTGATCATGAAATGGAGAGAACACTGCGATTAGCTCGTCACAAGACGCTGGTCTTTAGAAAGAAAAATAGTTTAATATTTATGTTAAAGAAGAAAAATATCCCTGATTGAAAAAGAACCATTTTAATACATTTGAGTGGTAATAAAAAAACAATAAATGCGTTTCTGGGTGAAAATGTTTCGGATTCGTCCCATTATCTACAGTTCGCTGAATAAAAAGTGAATTTAAAAGCTAAAAAAAGTCTAAAAAACTCTCATAAACTATAAACTTGCAATGTAAAACTTTATGGCAAATCGATGAGGTGGGAGTTTTTAAACACTTCCCTGGAGTGATGTTTCCGGTTACGATTTGGAGTTTTTGTCTTATTATCAGACGAAGCGTATATTTTCCACATGAAGGAAGGGCAATAAAACGGTCGTGACCGTCGAGAAAAACCCTTTAGAGATCTTAAGGACGGTCGTCTTTCTTTCTCAATTTTAAATTTCCGACTTCAACATGAAACGGGTTTTATATACGAGTAACACTTTATAGAATTGCTAAACTACCAGAATTGTACATTTTATTATCCGTAGGGGACGAATGCTACTTTTAAGATGCTTCTAGAACTTTATGCGAAAAGTCGTTCACAAACCATTACAATTTTAAATGCTTATAAAAAGTTGTTTCTGCGTTATGAAAATGTTAATTTAATGTATTTTTCGATTACGGAATGCTCAATTTTCCGTTATATAAAATCATATTCCAATTTTGTTGATGGAAAATAAACATTTCCTCAATAAATAAAACGGTTTTTATTAAATTCAAAATTTATCAAATTTATTAAATTAGTTCTGGGACGATGCATTTTTGTGTCGTTTCAAAAATGTGTACAGCTATTAAGGGTTTTGGCCAACTAAAGTAGGTCGGACCATCATACAAGAAACAGTGAGAGAAATAAAAGAACAACATCTGAAGAAAGATACAGAGAAACGGAAATCGTAGATGACCGATGAAATACCTGAACTTATTGATCAGAGAAAAAAAAACAAACAAAATCTCCAAGAATATAATACAATACATACCATCGTCAGAAAAAAAGATAAGGGAAGCCAAAGAGAAACAAAAAACAAAACAATGTCAAGAAATAGAGGAGTCTCAGAGTCGATATGTTAACTTCAATATCTATCGAAAGGTGAAGGAAATAGCTGGAAAGTTCCGAAAACGCAACAGTGGAAAAATAACAGTTGATAAAGGCAATCTTGCGATAACCAAAGAAGATAAAAAGAAAGTATGGGAAGAATACTTGGAGAAACTTTTCCACCACCTTAGAATAATAATACAAGAACCCACCATTGAAGAAAATTTAGGTCCCGAAATCCTACCAGAAGAAATAACGGCAGTCGTCAGACAAATGAAGGATGGAAAGAAACCGGGACTTAATGAAATTCCTGCAGAACTGCTAAAGCCATTAGATGCAGAACAAATAAAAATAATAACTGAAATATTTAATGAAATATACAAGGCAAGAAAAATACCAGTTGAGTGGCTCAAATCGGAGTTCGTACCATTGCCCAAAAAAACAGGAGCAAAATTTTATGAAGACTATGGGACCATAAGTCTAATGAGCCATCTGCTGAAGCTGTTTTTAAAAGTCATCTACAAAAGAATTTACCGGAAATGCGAGGAACAAATTGTGCCCAATCAGTTTTAATTTGTGAACGCCGTTGGTACGAGGGAAGGTTTATTTAGCGTGCAGGTATTGTTTCAGAAATGTAGTGATCTCAGCTGTGATGTTTCTGCATGCCTGATTGACTACAAGAAGGCTTTCGATAGAGTGAGGCATGAACAAATGATGGAAGTGCTGAAGAGGACGGGAATTGACGGAAGAGACCTAAAAATAATAGCTAACCTGTATTGCAATTAATCAGCGGTGCTCCGAATAGGTGGAGAATATACAGATCAGGTCAAAATCTTAAGGAAAGTGAGACAGGGGTGCATAATTTTACCACTGATATTTAATCTGTACTCGGAGCACCTTTTTGAAGAGGCTCTAAACAATATTGATGAAGACATCTCAATAAATTAAGTCAAGCTCAATAACCTGCGGAACGAAGATGATACAATAGTGTTTTCCAATACCGTAGAAGGGCTGCAAAACTTAATAAACAAAATAACGGAAACAAGTAGAACATATAGACTGGATTTAAACACCAGCAAAACCAAGCTAATGATCATCAGCAAGGAAAACATAACTGGAGCAAATCTGTATGTGAACCAAATGAGAATTGTACGTGTCTCACAATACAACTACTTGGGAACTATAATCAATGCGTCGTGCGACAATGCCCAAGAGATTAAATGTCGTATCGGAAAGGTAAAAAGTGCATTCTTGACTATGAGCTCTGTGTTCAAGAGCCATGACCTCACACTAGAAACAAAAATAAGGCTCCTTAATTGCTACGTGTACTCAGTGCTTCTGTACAGAAGGATCCTGAAGATACCATGGACAGACAAAGTCACCAATGAAGAAGTGCTGCGGAGGATGAACACAACCGCGGATTTGGTCAACATCGCGCATCGTGAAGGGCCGTAAGCTGCAGTACTTGGGAAATATAATGAGAAATCAAGACATATATGAGCTACTCCAATGCAGAAGAATATCCTGGTTTGCTAACCTGAGAGTATGATATAGAAAGACCTTAATACAGCTATTCCGTATAGCAACCAACAAATTCATCATAGCCAGAATGATCACCAACGTTCGGAACAGACAGGCATCCTAAGAAGAAGAAATCACGACAAGCGAGAAAGTCTTATTGCTCGTTGACCAAATTTTATATTATTACATAATCCATTTCTTTTCTGGTAGTCAAGCGGAAAAGATCGCGTTCAATTCACTGCAGTGTTGTCAAGTATTTAAACATTTCTTTGAAACGGAACGAGTGCATTTTGAAATTAAAATAGAAAGTTCAGTGAAACATAAACGTTTAAGATATTAAGCACGAGAAATTAGTTTAAATGTGTTCAAGTTACAACGGAAGAAACTAATTCAGATAGACTAGTAGATCTGAAAAAAGTACCAGAGAGTGTGCCTAATTTAACGGGTTTTAATAATAGATTAAGCATAATGCATCATTATAAAATAAAATTGAACATTAATATATATTTCCTATTGGCATGGTTAATTTGGAGGAGATTTTAACAATGCATGTGACGCACATTGGACGATGCGAAGCTGCAGGAATCGTGCAAGAGTGCATTAAAGACGTTGGTTTTCGGGTCATAAAATGGCCAGTACGCAGTCCCGACCGATAAGAAATTTGGAGAGACCGGGATTATTGTTAGTAATCATCTACTATTAAAAATGTATACTTACATGTGTCCGAGACAGAAGTTCCTTCATAATAAAATTATCGTAAATGTCCTTTGCATACTTCAATCTTTCCTCGTGACATTCCAGTTTTTCAAAGGATTTTATCTGTAAGAAAAACGCTTGTTAAAAATTTATTTACAAACAGTAATTTTACAATAATAAAAAGCTAAATAATAATAATTCAAAACTGTACTAAGATTTAAAGTCTGCTTGATTTTCAGGGTGTGGAGATATTTAGGAAGCTTACGATTTCATGGGTTTAAAGACAGATAAAAGGGTTGCTATAAGCGTGAAAAATCGTTCTTACCAAAGCCTAGAAAGTCATAAATGTGCGATACAAAAATAGAAAAAGAGTTTTAGGAAAGAGACTTAAAAGAACAAAATAAATCTGTTAGCTATGCAGCTCTAATGTTTTTTTCGGAGACCTAGCAAGCTTACAAGTGTGACAGGATTTGATTGGTCCAAAGACATATCAAAGAGCTGACCGTGGAAATATCTCAATTCAAAGACCATGAACATAGTTAACTTACATCGCATTAAAAGAGTCAAATATATATCCAATTGGATGTATACCATACCAAACATATATGGAGTCACCATGTATTTCAAACCAATATTTATTTCTTTTGAAAAAACTTGTTATTGTTACGAAGAATAAAGGTTTTTATTAAAAATAAACAAACCGATAAAACAATCAGATAACATAGCTCGGTACGTAATAGATGAACATATGTCTAATATTATGGTTAACGCATTTGCAAAGGGGAAAGAATATTGGTCTTGTGTAAAAAGGAATGTCTCAGAGGGACATAGCTGCAGTGGTAGGCATAACACAGGATATTGTGTCAAAAACCTATGCTAGGTATCAGGAATTAGGAACGGTCAAGAGTAGACCAAGATTAAATCGTCAAAAAGTAACAACGGTTCGCCACGATCGTTTCATTGTCCAAGTAGCCAGAAGAGACTCAACAATTTCTAACTCTCAGCCTTAAAGGCAGCTTTTTGTAGCTACTGGTGTCAGTGTTTCAGTTGAAACGATGAGAAGAAGACTTCCTGCCCAAGGACTATACAGCACTATACAGTTACGGGTTCCCGAATTATCCAGGCAGTAAAAGATTGATCGCCTAATTCCTGTACTTAGAAGGCTAGGAAGACAAGCAAGAACGAAAACTGACAGATCTGTTCACAGATATAAAAAAGGAAGTATCATGTTCTGGGGAGGCATTACGATCGGTAAAAAAACACCTTTAATTTCCATCCAACCAACTTTAACAGCTCGCAGATATATGTTGATTAGGCTCTGGAGAGGTGTAATAGGAGAAAATT
This sequence comes from Diabrotica undecimpunctata, assembly GCF_040954645.1. Taxonomy (NCBI): domain Eukaryota; kingdom Metazoa; phylum Arthropoda; class Insecta; order Coleoptera; family Chrysomelidae; genus Diabrotica; species Diabrotica undecimpunctata. Next base: position 137,173,783 of record NC_092810.1, read on the forward strand.
TAATTTTCATGCATGAGAATCCACCTCCACCTACAAGCAGAATAATTACAAACTTCTTTGAAGCAGAAGATATCACTGTTCTGAAGTGGCGTGCTTGCTTCTTCTTCTTCTTCTGGTTCCTATCCGTTTCGGATGTTGGAAATCATATTGGCAATCATGACCTTGCTCGCTGCGGCTCGAAACAGCTCCGTTGAGGTTTTCTTAAACCATGTTCTTAAATTCCGCAGCCATGATATTCTCCTTCTACCGGGTCCTCGCTTACCTTTGACTTTACCTTGCAATATAGACTGCAGCAGGGAGTAACGGTGCTGATTTCTCATAACGTGTCCCAGATATTGCAATTTTATGCGTTTGATCGTAAACACAATCTCTGGTTCCTTCTTCATTTTTTCTAGAACTTCCTTGTTCGTGATCCTTGCTGTCCATGATATTTTCAGCATTCTTCTATAAAGCCACATCTCAAATGCTTCAAGTTTTTTAATAGTGGTGTCTGTAAGCGTCCATGCCTCCGCCCCGTACAACAACACAGAGAAAACATAGCATCTCAAATGTCTCATTTTTGTATCTAGGGATATGTTGTGACTTTTGAAGATGGCGCTCATTTTGTTAAAGACCGTTCTTGCCTTTCCTATGCGGCACTTTATTTCCTGTACATTGCTCCACCGTTCGTTATATACCATTTATAATCTCCTTGCTGATAATCATTTGTTTCGTTTTGTGGGTATTAATGTTTAGTCCGTACTGTTGACTGTACTCGTTTATTCTGTCCATTAACCTCTGAAGTCCCTCTAAACTATCTGCTATCACCATGGGTCGTCGACATATCTAACATTGTTTACTCTTTCACCATTTAGACGGATGCCTTCGTCTATTCCGTAAAGAGCCTCGTTAAAAATTTTCTCTGAGTACACCTGCTTGCTTACCCGATCTTAACCCTATGGATAATTTGTGGGATATATTTAAAAAAAAAATTAGAGCTCTTTGGGATAATCTACAAAACACAGCACACCTAATACAAGCCGCTCTTGAAGAACGGAACAACCTACCACAACAAAATATTGAAAATTTGTTTAGGAGCATGCCCACGCGAATTAAAGCTCGTCTAAGGGCTAAATATGATAACACTGACTACGTGAAAAACATAAATAAATTAAAACAATTTAAACATTAATAAATGTTTAAAATTAAACGAATTTAATTAATTAAATTAAATTCGTTTGAAATAATAAGAGATATCAGATGATTCCATATAAGTTGGGTTGCCTGTACGTCTCAGCAAATTTAACTTAGATTGGAACTGTATGTAGCCGCTCCTCAAACTCGGCTCGCTAAAAAACCAGATCATAAAAGTAGTAAAGGAAATGGGAAAACGAGTAAATAGTGTTCTAATGTACCAAAAGCTTCAAAAATATGAAAAAATATTTTTTTTTTCGTAAAATTAAGATAGATTTTAATAAAATATAAAGCGTTTGAAAGGAAAAAGACAATTAAGATTTGATGTAACGTATAGTGCATCTGCATATCCGCTTATACGTATTTCACCCTAAAAGGATCATCAGAACGGCTATTCACAGACGCTCTGAACGTAAAAATAAATCTTTCCTGTCTTGAGGATTTTTGCTTAGTTGAGTAGATATGTCGTGGAATGGAATTTTAGATTCCCCATGTCTCTAATAACATTTTTATCAACGTCTGTTTTGCCTTGCAATTCTTAGAAGGCACAGATTAAAGCAGAAATCTGAATTTGGTTTCGAAAAATTAGTTTACGGATTTTTAAAGCGTTTGATTTAAAATTTACAATTTTACATGAAACAACTTTAGTTCTAAGTCGACGATCAGTTATTCTTCTAAGGAAAACCCTGATAAACCTCCAAATGAGCCCTCCACTCAGACATGCATATCACTACCACGTTTTATGTATAAAATGGAGAAAATTATTAATAGCAGACTTGTATAGTATTTCGAAAAATCTAATATTATTATCCCTCTTCAATCCGGACTTAAACCACAACGAAGTACGATGGACAACTTAGTATTTCTACAAAATCATGTAGCTGCGTACTTCAATAAGCATAATATTACAGTTTTGGCTGCCTTTGACGTTGAAAGTGTTTTCGATACGCTATCACGAACTATCAATCTAAAGAAACTCTTCTAATATAATATCGCAGGCAACATTTACTCATTTATTGATCAATATATATATATATATATATATATATATATATATATATATATATATATATATATATATATATTATATATATTATATATATATATATATATATATATATATTATATATATTATATATATATATATATATATATATTATATATATATTATATATATATATTATATATATATATATATATATATATATATATATATATATATATATATATATATATATAATAGCTTTATGTTTCATGAACCGTACTATATTTAATATAAAATTGGCGTTTCTTGGATTTAGGTTCAATAAGTAATATTAAATTTGGAACTAGATCTTATTGTCTCCTAGATATCAATTTTTACTGCTGTCAATTCATTAATGTCAGTGTCCCGTTTTACGTTTTGGTAAGTTTCATATATTTAACAACAACTTTTTGTTCCTAATCTTGTGCATTTTAGAACCTTGACAAAGACAAGGGTTTCCTGCCGAACCGTTGATTTCAATGAACAATAAAATCTAGTTCTAAATTTAATTATTGAACCTAAACCCAAGAAATACTAATTTTATATGCGGAAAAAATTACTAGTACATAAATATTAATAGTTAGATTTGGTTTAATTTTTAACTGAGTTATGCCTTGTCAAATCAGTTCTGCAACAGATCTGTTTTAAATTTTAATCCTTTTTATATAAGTAAAAGGAAATTTAATGCAAGAGGAAATTTAGTTTCCTCTTGCAAAATAAGCGATGAAATGATGAGCTTAAAATGAAAGTCATGTGAAAATAGCATCGTTGTATTGCCGTCCAATTTCCATAATTAGAAATTATAGCGGTGAAAACTGTACAGGCATGTATTTCCCTAACTTTTCAACACTGACACTGTCACATGGGAAAAGCCGATTAAATTTTATGTTCCATACATTATGAATAACGTGTTCTATTTAGTCAGTTCTAACTTTGTACCAATAAAATTGAGTTTGTATCCGTTGCCAATTAAAGTTGCATTCACGATGGTATGGTAAATAAATTACTACTTCGCTAACTTTGTGTTGACCATTTTGCACGTAAATTTCATAGATAAAATTAAAACTTAAAACATGAGTAGGCATATTATTACAGGAATTTGTGGCTATTTATTTAATTTGTTATATACAAGAATTTTTCTATAATTACGAGATATACAAAGAAAATATAGGTTAAAAACGTGGATTTCGACTAAGTGAATAATTAAGACATGGTGTTATTTAATAACACCATGTTGAATACAAAACACAAAAACGCATACAATACTGTATAGCGGAAAAGAGAGCAAAAAGAAAGAGTTCGGAGTAGCTTTCATAGTTGACAATAAGATAAAACACGCCATATTAGATTTTAAAGCAGTGAATGAGAGAATATGTAAACTAAGAATAAAAACAAAATTCTTTAATCTCTCAATCATTAACATACATTGCCTAACAGAAAAACATAGCATGGAAATAAAAGAATATTTCTACGAACAGAAGTATACGACAGCTCACCAAGAAACGACATCAAGATCGTACTAGGAGATATGAATGCTCAAATAGGCAAAGAAGAACTTTTCTTAGGAACCATTGGTAAACATTCACTCCATCAAAATACCAATGAAAATTGAGAATTACTTATCAACTTTGCCAGTAGAAAAAACATGATCATAAGTTCGACTTTTTCCCACACCCCGACATACACAAAGCGACATGGATTATGCCTGGAGGAACAACCGCCAACCAAATTGATCATGTCTTGATAGACAAACGGGCCGCAACAAGCATACAAGATGTGAAGAGTCGAAGAGGAACATGCTGCGGATCTGACCATATCCTAGTCCAGATAAAATACAGATGCAGAATTCAGAGAAACAGGAGGGAAAGACAGGAACAAAGAACAGAACAGCTAGATATATAAAATTTGAAACAACAAGATGTCAAACAGAACTAGGAGAGAGAAATAACACAAACACTGACAGACACAGGCAGTCTAGGCACCGAAGAACATTGGGAAGAAATCAAAACAAAAGTTATTGACGCAGCAAGAAAAATCATAGGCAAGAAAAAGAATTAATTACTATTTAAATGGGAATAAGCCACAATTAAAGGTTAAAATACATTTATTGGCGTTTCAAGTTCCACTTCGGAAATCGTTCTCAAAATACAAACATTAGTAAATTAAACAAATTTTGAAAAAAAAAAAAACAAAATTTGTTTAATTTACTAATGTTTGTATTTTGAGAACGATTTCCGAAGTGGAAATTGAAACGTCAATAAACGTATTTTAACCTTTAATTGTGGCTTATTCCCATTTAAATAGTAATTAATTTAAAATGCCACAAGAAAATAGCTTCAGAACAATATAAAGAAAAAGAAAAATACAAAAAGAGAATGGTTCAATGACGAGTGTAATAAGGCCATACAGAAAAGAAATGAAGAACACAAGAAATATATGGAAAGAAGAACCAGAGAAAGAAGGGGAAGTTACAAAGATGCAAGACGGAGGGCCGATAAAATATGCCGAACAGAGAAAAGAAAATACGAAAACGGCAATATACAGAAAATGGAAGAAAATCTTCAAAGCAACAATATAAGACAGGCGTACAGATATCTACGCAATTTAAGAGAAGGATACAAACCCCGAACAAATCTATGCAGAAATCCAGAAGGGCAAATAACCAGTGATCCAAAAGAAATAAAATCAGTCTGGAAAACCTATTTCCAAACTCTTTTAGGGACACAAGAAAATGAAGAGCATATGGACATGCATCACAACGAGGAAGAGACCGAAAATATAGAACCCCCAACGATGGAAGAGGTAAAACAGGCAATACGAGCACAAACACAAAAGAACAATAAGGCTCCAGTTATTGACAACGTCCCCCCTGAACTATATAAATTAGGTGGCGATCACCTAGTAGGACAAATGTATATGCTCATGAACAAGATTTAGAATGATGAAAACATCCCTAATGATTGGAAAACCGGGATTATATGCCAAATCTATAAAAAAGGGGATAAACTGAAATGCGAAAGTTATCGCGGCATAACCCTCTTGTGCACGGCGTACAAAATTTTCACTTACATACTAAACAAACGACTCCAACAACTAAGTGAAAATATTGTCGGGGAATATTAAACCGGTTTCCGACAAGGAAGATCTACAACTGATCAACTATTCACAGTGAAACAAATTTTAAACAAATCGTGGGAATACGACATTGACGTTCACAACATAATCATAGATTTCAAACAAGCCTACGACTCAATTAATAGGAACAAGTTATATCAAATATTGCAGAGCTTTAATATCCCCCAAAAATACATCCGACTGGTAAAAACAACAATGGATTCGTCAATAGCAACTGTCAGAGTCCAAAATGAGCTCACTGAAAACTTTACAATAGTCCAAGGATTAAAGCAAGGCACCGACACTATTCAACCTGACCTTGGAATATGTGATAAGACAGCTGAATATAGGAAGAGGTAATCTCCTAACAAATAAATCAATACAGATTGCCGCCGATGATATCAGCATCATGTCTCGCAGAAGAGAAGAGGCGGCAGAAATATATTCACAATTAAAAACAAAGGCAAAAGAGACCGGACTAGAAATAAATATTCAAAAGGCAAAAAAGTTAACACAGGCAAGAGCTAGGGGAAACAGACGCACAAATAATTAGAGTTGCATTAAACACGGATGGAACAGAAGAACCAGAAATCCAAAGAAGAATAGTAAAGGGAAACAAAGCTTATTTTTCACTCGATCATGTGTTCCGCTCCAAAAACACACACTGGAGATCGAAAATCAGGGTTTACAAAACTATTATCAGACCAATAGTATGTTATGCATGCGAGACATGGGTGATGACAGAAGAGACAAAAAGGAAACTGGAAGTCTTTGAAAGAAAAGTCCTAAGAAAGATATTTGGACCTATTAACGAAAACGGAATATGGAGATCCAGGTACAACCATGAACTCTGCCAACTATTCAAAGAGACACCGATCTCAGAGTTCGTTAAACCTCAGAGACTTCGCTGGGCTGGTCATGTAGTAAGAATGGAGACAGAAAGATTGCCGAAAAGAGCCCTAGATAATAAAATGCAGGGCGCAAGACCAAAAGGAAGGCCACGGAAAAGATGGGAGGATGAAGTGGCAGCGGACGCGCAAAATTTGCTAGACGTGAGAACCTGGAGAAGATCGGCGCGGGACCGAAAAGGTTGGAGGCATAGTTTGGAGGAGGCCAAGACCCGATTTGAACTGTAGCGTCATTGGAGAGAGAGAGGGAGAGACTGAGAGAGAGTTATTTACAGTAGATGTTGCTCGAATTATTGTATTGCTACAAGACGGAAGAAGTCAAGTTTATGTATACGAAACTTTAGGTATTCCGAGAACTACAGTATGGAGAGCCTTCCATCGCTTTATAAAGTCTGGTACATACTCACGTCGAACTGGTTCCGGTAGAAGAGTTATCTCGCAAAGAGATGATAATGGCCCCTGAATTCTCACCGGTATATAGGCAATGTTTTGGCAGAAGCAGTAGTTTCATTTGGTCTATTTATTGGGGACAATTTCGTCTTTATGCATGATACTACATGACCGCAAGATACGTGACAAATTTCTTGGGGGATGTAGGAATTAATACTCTAGAATGGCCAGCCTGCAGCTCTGATCTGAATATCATCAAACATCGTTGGGATGAACTTCATTGTAGGGTTAGAAGTCAACCAGGCCAGCCAGAGAGTCTTGCAGAACTTCAAAACATGCTTCGTGAAGAATATGAACGTATTCCTCAAGTTTTTATTCAAAATTTGTTAGTTTTCCCTAAAAAATCGTATGCAAACGATTATTTATGTTTTCGGGAATAATACCCGATATTGGAGAATTTTGTTCAAAACCAATCGTAATTTTTATTGTTTGTAATTCGTTTCGATATTACCAGATTTTCTTTTGTAGCATTTTAATTAAAAAAAAATTGTTTTAAAAATGAAAGATGTTGAGTATAAAATATGAAAATTATATATTATACATTATTATTTAAAAATAACACATTATTTAATTTATCTAATATGTATATACGTACAGTAATTCCTAGAATTTGATATATAATATGAATATATTCATACTATACACAAACATAAACGGAGTTATGATTCAAATCCCGGAGGATATACGCCGATAATAAATTAATTATAATAACCTAAATAATCACTGGCATAGAACGTATAGATAAGGCCTGAAATATGAAGTCCTGATGGATTTATATTCTAGTCACATCATACCACTTTTAGTTTATAAAATACATATAGCAAACTTTTATCTCAAATGTACATATTATGTAATTTTCAGTAGTAATTTTTTTAAATCCCACATACGCATATTCTTTGTTGTATTAACATTCAAATGAGTAGTAATATTAATTAAACTCAACAAATTGTATAGGTATATGTTATGCTCCGATTTTTCGAAATAAAGTTTTTTTTTAGTTAATGTGTATTGATTATTATGAATCGGTCATTTCAAGAACAGTACGAGTCACATATTCCTAATTTTACAGGAGAGCAAAAAAACTAAATAGTTGACAGATGGATGAAATGGATGACCTCAAAATCCAAAGTTATATTGTAATTGTGTTTCTAATCATAATAATCTATAAATCGTCTCGAAAAAAAATAAAGGTTTTTTGAAAAATGACTTTTGAAATATTATACTAATGCTGTTTTTGTATGGGAGTAATGTAATGCATAGTGTGTCTGTTTTCTGGGAAATGACAAAATATGATCATAAATGAGCTTATGAACTTCAGGGGATTTGGTATTCTATTTCGGGTGTTGTCCTCGCCTATCACGAGGGTCAAAGACTTAGGAAGCAAGCTGCAAATTCTTCTTACACAACCTTCTGATATCCCATAAATCGAAGTAAAAGCCATTTTACAGACCTTTTACAGTTAGTAGTAGTAGTAGGTAGTTCAGATTTCTTTACTAGATGGCGCTGGGAGTTATCGTACCGGGCAAAAAGTGTGAGTTGTCGTCATAGATTGATACTGAACAGAACATAAATAATAAAAGTTTTAAATTGAATCCATGAAAAAATCTAAGTTATGATTCGATCATCAACTGAAAGGGGATCGAAAGGGTCATGCAACCTTTTAATTTATTTTTTAAAAATAGATAAATTAACAGAGGGTAGAAACACTTATTCTAGCGCAACGGACATATTAAGCAGTAACTAATACGTTACAACTTAATCAAACAAAAACCTGTTATCCGCACAGACCTCTCCATATTGAATGCAATACTAACATTGCGTGTCTGGGTTGTTTTACTCCATTGTTATCCACCGTATTATCGCAAGTTTGATCGTTACCGCCACATAGCATGCTCACAATTTTCGTTATTAACTAAACAGCAAGTTCTTACACCGTTTTTGATAAAATAAATACATTATGTTATTAATTATATTAAAAGAAACAAAGAACAGTATTAAAGGATACTTTACAATTCTTTTCTTCTGTAGAAGGATCTAAAATCAACAGTAACAATATTATATTCTTATCAATAGAAGAATACTCCAATCCGAAAATCGTTATCAAAAATTTTTTTATAAATCAAAAACTTTAGTTCAGTTGTCAAAGATTCGATCTCCAAAAACGTGACGAACAAGCTGAATTTTCTGACCCCAAAAAGATGCAAAAAAATTTGCCACTTCTAGCTCAAGTGCCGGCACTGAGTACAATACAAAACATGTAAGATGGGGCTCTCGGCTATTGTTGTAAAAACAACAAGTTATATTAATTTTAGTTTATTTTTCGTTTTCACAAATATTGGCGTGAATAATATGTGACAGACTGCACTTCTTGCCTCAAAATGAACCGTTCTCTCAGAAACAACAATTGAAGCGACCGGCGACTTTAAATGCCAGTTACGCGGGCGAAATTAATTTTTTAAATAAAATTTGTATCAACTCGACGGTAAAAATTCGATACTTTTTGATCAGAGTATCCTATGGACAAAAGTCAACATGCGTTTTAAAGGTGAAGAGAAGGAATTTATATTCTATACAGAGTGGACAAAAAATGCTACACTGTCACAACCAATTGATATCAGAACATTAAACTCAGCGAGTAGTCGAGGAATAAGTCATGAAGATAATCTAAATCTCAAGAATAATTCATCTACAATTCATCTAGGTATTTATTTAGATCTCGTTTTATAATTGTATTATAATTTATAAATACAAAAGAAATGTAAAATTATTTTTTAAATTATATATTTATGAAATAACAATTATTTTAATACAAATAGAAAATTCATCGCATATAATCCGACTGATTAAAATGAAATTATTTTGCTTTAAACAAATAAGTTTTAAAGTACACAATTTCATTTAATTAATATGTACTTATTTTTCAACCAAATATTTATTATTCCGATTTAATTTTTTTATCGATGATGTCTATATCGTTATATGTGCAGATATACTGCGCGGCATAAGTTAGGGATATTGCCAATATAAAGGTAATGGTACTTCATTCTGCATCAATTATTATTTGTAAGTAAACAATTAAACATTATTACAGTTAAAAAAAAAACATGAACATTTGAGACCTTGAGATAAAGAGAATCAAACCAAAAATACATTGTAAGTATTGATAAAGCACCTGTACAGCCATTTGAAAATGACCTTTGTTCCCTCAGTTGGGATAAACAAATATAATTGTTTTTAAAAATACTTGGCCTATAGTGCCCATCTTTTGCAAATGTAGTAACTGCATAAAAACTCAAATTATGAGATGTGTTTTAAACGTTTCTATTGGCTATTTTAATAATTATGAACAATTGAAAAATATGCTCACTTTCGAGTTTAATTTGTAATACCGTTTTTGCTTATAACTACTACTAAACCGTATTCATTTTACAAATTTCCAATTGCCAATAGAAGCACGTGAAAGCTAAAAAGGGTCGTACTGATGTGTATCATATGATTTTTTAAAATATTTACTTTTGAAACTGTTAGTGTAAGAATTTCTTGAAATTTAATCATTAGATCACAATTAAACTAAACTCTAAAAAATAACACGACCAGTAAATAACTTAACAATAACTATAACATAAATATAACACAATATATTAACTTAAAAATCAACACGATACAATTTGAATTTAAAATACTGGCATGTTTGGATCTGTAACATGAGAATCTGTCTGGTTTAAGGTAATAAATTATATTTAATAGCCTCTTGACGAATGAGCCGGCGAATATCAACACGTGCTCATGTTTACAGATGGGAATTTGGTAAACGAATGTACTACTACTACTACTTGTCGGTTTATAACGTTCTCCGCCGTTTGCCAAGTTCCAATCGCCACTTAGTCCGGTTGTTCCATAGGCCTTCTTCTATGGACCTCTCTCTCAGTTCTTTAGTTATTCCTTCGCTCCAACTTTTTGTCGGTCTACCTCGTTTTCTCTTTCCTTCTGGTTGCCATTTTAATATTTCTTTTGGTATTCGTTGCTCATCCATTCTTTGTATGTGTCCGAACCAGATAAGTTGTTTTGTTGTTAGATCATCTGTGATTGTTCGTTTGATTCCCATTATTTCTCTAATGCGTTCGTTGGTAATCCTTTCTCTTCTAGATCTTCCTGCGGCTCTTCTCCAAAATTCCATTTCCGTTGTCGCTCTTTTAATATGTTTAAAACCATATCCTCTTCTACTTCTATCTCCATCTGTTCTGTTCTATTGTCTTTGAACAGTTCATTGATGTATTCTGTCCATCTCTTTAATTTTTCGTTAGTATTCAACACAAGTTTCCCATTTGCATCTTTCAGTATTCCCGGTTTTCTTGTTCTATTGTTGTGAGTTAATTCTTTAATTTTTTTATGTGTGTTAAAACTATCATGTCTTTTCTAGTATTCTTCTATTTCTGCGCATTGTTCTTTTAACCATTGTTCTTTCGCTTTCTTAATTCTGTATTTTATTTGTTTATCCACTTTTTTGTACATCTGATTATCTTTCTTTTTATATTGACGTCTTTCTTTCTATATCTGGTTGGTATTATAATTTCTTTTTGACTTTTATCTATTTCTGTCTTTATTTAATAACAATTTTTTATCCGTCTCAGTATTTTGTAGAATTTGTTTTTTAACATTCATGAAACCGTTGTTGATTTCATCTGCCAGGCGTTCCTTTTGACTTTTATCTATTTCTGTCTTTATTAATAACCATTTTTTATCCGTCTCAGTATTTTGTAGAATTTGTTCTTTAACATTCATTAATCCGTTGTTGATTTCATCTGCCAGGCGTTGTCCTTAATTTACTTGTATCGATTTTGTCATTTGTTGTTCTTCGTTTTATTATTTTCATGTTGAGCCTAATTTTGGTCACTACTGGGTTGTGATCTGATCCTATGTCGACACTTGCATAGGTTTTTGCGGATATAATTGCGTTCCTAAATTCGACTCTATTCTCTACCAAAAGTTCTTTGAAATACTCTTCCCATTCTTCAGATTTTACGCTCTGTATTACTTCTTTATTCTTTTCTTTTCTCAATTTTTTTATCAGTTTCCAGCTTTCTGTGCTTCTGGTTCCTCCTAGATAAGTATTTATTTCGTTCGTCTTCTTAGAGATTTTCCTTCGTACTTCTGCTTGTAGCTTCTCATCCAATCTATTTTTGAATAAGTCTTGGGTACTTTCTTCATCTAGGCTCCTGATCTTCCTTCCTTCGTTCCTGTATCTTTTCTGTCTTGTTTATGTCTATATGTGTTTCTCTCTGTTCTCTTCGGATTCAAGTGTATTTTTGAACAGCTACTAAGCTGTTCAAAAAATGCGTCTTTTATGTTGGCTAGTACGTCGTTATTTATTACGTATACGCCCATAATTGTTTTTTTATATCCGTGAAGACACATATTTACTCTAATTAATCTTTCACTTATGGCTTCTCAGGTTGTTATGAACTTTCTTAGTCTTCTGTGAATCATTAAAGAAATTCCCTGTTGAGCTCTACATTCTTTTGGTACTCCACTACAGAAATGGTCATATTTTCCTAGATTTTCAGAACCGATTCCCTTCTTTTTTGTTTCGGTAATGACTATTGCTATGTCTATTTTTAGTTCTGTTAATTCATGTAAGACTTCATTGAGTTTTTTTGATATACCTTAAATGATCCATGTACCAAAAAATCGTGGCCTTTTTCGAAGCTTATGTCGTCTTTTTTGTGCCGTCCTATTCCGAGGCGTGTGATTGGGTTTTTTAACATTTTTATGTTTTTTACAAGTACTGGGGAGTTAGCCCGATGCCTTAACCCCCAACCTAAAGGACCAGGGGTTTGGATTCAGTCTCCCTCTCCTAGACGGATTGCGGGATCTACCGCTAACGGGTTTCGTCCACCCTTTTAATTTTATACGAACCCTCAAATCGGGGATCCCCACTTCCGCCATACACACCGTACCCAAGATGTTCTTCTCCGCCGTGGATACCGTTATGGTCTTCATCCGTGACCCTGGACAAGGGACCCTAAGCAGGTAATATTTTCCCGGGTAAGGAAACTCCTGGAATATGCGGAGGGCATGGATTGATTCACTTTCCCTGGTAGGACTGTCCAAAGGAGTTCCTACCCGCTACCCATCAATTCAGTTCCCAAAATAATTCAATCGATCTAAATTACCATCTTATTTGTGTTTAGTACCATTAAGCAAAGGACAAGGTTTACTCGCTTCTCATGTAGGAGGCTATTAAGTATCACGACATTTATTTATACATTTATTTATAATAATAAAAAACTGGGCTACTGTTAGGTAAGTAATGTAACAGGTAGGTAGAAGCAAATGTTACCAAATATAATGAAATACAATCAGTAGAATAGGGTATAACAGTTAATTTTTTTTATTAAATTCCGACTTCCAGACCGTAAGCTGTTTTTAAAATTTTGATTATGTTTAAAACCTATTTTGAAAAGGAGCTTTTCCATCTGGATTTTAAAACATTAATTAATGAAAATTTATAAATTTTCTTTTTTTTTAAAAGAGAGAAAACCACAAAGGACAGAACTTATTAAAAAATAAGTACTTATCTGAATTAAATATTTTTTAAATATATCGGGAAAACGATTGTAAGTGAATGAAAATTGAAAACAATAAGTATTTTGTTTCATAATATTTATTTTTAGATTTCTGCAAAGTATTGATCGAGTCTAACCAATTTACTTAACTTATCCAATTTCAGCTAATGTTTTGAGTGTGGTCGCCAATAGGTTTCTGGAATCGTTAATGTTGCGAATAGATAAAAACGATAAACTGATGATTTAATGGCTGTATCGTCTACGTGATGAAGCTATAATCTACTTAATCTCATTGTTTTTATGTTTTGTTGCTCAAGGCTATTAAAGGTAAAGACTTAATAAAAAACAAATACAGTGAAAAAGTTATTAGCTATCGTAGATTCATAATATTTCGTTATACTATTTGTCAACGTTAGAAAATGTGCTAAAAATGTGCTGTTTCAAAAAGGTTTGGTCAGAATTTAAAAATATTTTGTTGGCTAATATGACAAATTCATACTACCTACAGCTAATAGTCTATATTATCATGGAATTGCTAGTAAGATTGGTACTTTCAAAAAATCTATTTCAGGCTTAAAAGAAATTAAATCAAATTCTTTCTTCAACCCGTTTTTTTTTAAACTTTTAGAGTTTTTTAAATTTTGCAAAAGTTTTGTACTTTTTGAACAACGGAATCCCTCTTTTGTAGTGCTATTTTTTAAATTCTGAACATAGTTTTTGAAGATTCCTATGTAAATTGAAAGCGCTCAGCTAAGAATTACTTTACGCACTTTTAAAGCACTCTTCTTTTCAAGTCATTCATAGTTTTAATAGCCGATAATTAACTTAAAAGATTCTGCAGCTCGTGGTCCTTGTTTTGTCCTCCAACATGCAGGATGTGAAGATGACTTTGTTAATGGAGCAGTACTGACTTTTCTGGCAAAGAAAAACATCCATAACGAAATGGATGTTCCACTCTTTGAAAATTGGTTCATCATCATCATCATCATCATCCAGCCCCATTTTCACATCCATTGTTGGATATAGGCCTCCTCCAAACGTCTCCAGTTCTCTCTATCTCTAGCTGCTGCAATCCAGTTTGTTTCTATTCTCCTTAGGTCGTCGGTCCATCGGGTGGGTGGTCTGCCTCGACTTCGCTTGTCGGCTCTTGGTCTCCACTCCAATAATCTCTTCATCCATCTTCCGTCTTCCATTCTAGCAACATGTCCAGCCCACCTCCACTTTTGTTTATTGATTCGCAGTATAATATCGTCTACGCCAGTTCGTCGGCGTATCTCCTCATTTCTCACGCGATCTTTCAAGGTCAGGCCCAGCATTGATCTCTCCATTCGCCTGTGTGTTGCCCTCAGTTTTTCGGCAGTAGCTTTCGTTAAAGTTAGGGTCTCTGCTCCGTAGGTCAAGACTGGTAAGATGCATTGGCTAGATGCCTTCCTTTTCAGGTGAATTGGGGTATTTGTTTTAAAAATGTCTCTCATCCTTCCATATGCCGCCCATCCCAACGTGATTCGTCTATTTAGCTCGCAGGTTTGGTTGTCTCTGGTTATTCTAATTTCATGACCCAAGTATGTGTATTTATCGATTAATTCTACCTTGTTGTTATTGATCTGTATCTCTTCGCTGGGAACCATATTGGTCATCATTTTGGTTTTCTCGAAACTTATCTCCAGCCCAGTTTCTTGTAGTATGTCAAAATTGGTTCAAACATAACCTAATTCCTAATTTCCCAGAAAAAACCATTGTGGCGATGGATAATGCTTCTTATCATAGCAGGAAATTGGACAACCTATCACTGCTTCCAATAAAGAAGAAACAAAAACATAGCTTCTACCGAAAGATATATTTTTTGAAGAAAATTATTTAGAAACAGAACTGAACAGAAACAGAACAACACAATTTAAAAATTCTCGGACTTCTGCCCTATCGCTGTGAGCTCAACCCCATAGAGTTGGTATGGAGCGAAGTGAAAAGATATAATGCCGCACACAACAAAACTTTTAAAGAAAAAGAATACTCACAACGTATACGTACTCACAAGATACCCAAGAAAAAGGAAAAATTATATAAAAAACGGGAATAGGAGAAGAAATGGACATTTCGAGACACAACAACATGATGGATGGTGATATTCAACCAATTAGTGACACAAACGAAGCTAATGAAGAGTATCGTAAGTTATTATGTTTAATTTATAATTAAAAAATATCTTATTTACTCGGTAGTTTTATTTATTAAAAATAGTTTATATTTCTCCATTATATTATAAAACAAATGCAACAAACAACTTTCGTACAAATTTATTAGTCAGGTGTAAAAATACAAAACATTTATAGTGTCGAAGATTTGGGCTATTTTATTATTAGTCAATTTTCAAAACAATAATTCAACCTCGCAAGGGGTTTAAGGTTGATCTGTACCCTATATTAATTTGTTTCTGATCCTAGAGATGGCTCTACGGCTGGATGCTGCTGTGGTAAATTTTTTAACTTAATTGTAGATTTCTATATGATGACTCTGTAATATTTTAAAATCCTAACCATAAATTACAGTTTTCTATCGTTATATCCAGTGGTTGAGTTGCCAAGTTGTGTAGACAGTAATTTTATCAAATACGCTTTACCATAAAGCGGATATCTTTATTACTATAGTAGAGCAAATAAGAGAAGATATCTGTTACATCTTTATGTATAATATTTTACTGCTGTGCTGTGTCAGTCGAAATATAATATATGCTATTCATACAGTGAATTTATTAACAAACATGTTTTAAAGATTTTTGTTTAATTTTTTGTGACGTATAATGTAGGTTTATCAAATAATCAGAGTTACACCTTTGCAGGAACATTTGTTATTAGAAAAATAAGGTTCCATACAAACATCTCATTGTGATCATGAAAATTATTCATGTTATGTAAATACTGCCATCGACAGAGAAATTATGTAGGTACTTAGGCTGCGATATCTGTGAATATCGTATTACCATCAAAATAGTTGTCATCATATACATATTACATTTTTGTTGCTAGTTAAAAATTAAATAATCTGGTATTATTTAATATACAGGGTGGTCCTTAAGTAATTGTACAAACAGAAACCGTAGATTCTGCACTTTAAAATATTACGATTTAAGCCAACTTGCTTTAATAAAATGTTGATATTAAGAAAGATACAGGGTGTTAAAGTGGAAATGTAAAATTTTATTTTTCGCTATAACTTTTATGTTTGTAAATGTTTTTGGACAGAAATTTACAGTTGAACGCTTTTAAGTAGGATAAATTAAAATTTTATACTTACTTTACTGTAACTAATAGAGGGCGCCACATATGCCACATGTGTGGCATAAATTTGCGCTTAACTTTTTTGCTCTTTAAGTTAGCTCTACTTATCTTAAAAAATATCAAAGATACATTATTTTTACAAAGAAAAGGTATACTTGTTAGTAGCCTGAAAATTCAACCATTTTCGAGATAAATGCATTTTATAAGTCAGCTGCACAATAATTCTTAGTTTGATATTTGTGCAGTAAAACACTGAATACCTGTAGATAAGCATAATTCATAGTTTATTCTTATTAAAACAACTCAAAGATGATAATGTAACATCACAAAATGCTTTGTTATGCGTGGTAAATGTCTTATTGGAGAAAATATATTTCATCTTCATCTTTAGGTGCCGTATTCAGACGTTGGCCGTCATCATGTTTACAATTTCCCTTTGCTATCGCTTCTTAACTTTCTATAATGGCGTTGTATTACTTTTTCTATATTGTAAAATGCTAAAAACCCAAAATATGTGGTTTATGCAAGATGGTACACCACCACATTCTAGAGAGAAGGCCGTTAGAATATACTTAAATACAACTTTTCTGAACGTTGGATTGGTCGTGGTAGTCATATTCCTTGACACTGTGGTGAGATATTGTTATAATTATTTAATTCATAAAAAATCCGAGAAGAATACTTATTATTAACTACGTAAATTGTTCACCCATTTTTATTAGGACAAATAGAAACTAGAGCACAGGTATTGAATAACACATATGTGTCCTGTTTCATAATACTTTTGCTACAAATCTAACCTGAAAGACCCAGCATTTTTACAAAAACATCATCGTTGTCCTAATAACCGATATTGTTATAAATATAGTATACACACAGGCAATTTAGTTCAGCCTAATATTAGTTCGTTAGTAAATCATAATAGTCCATTTGTTCGAGATGTAATTATAGTTACTCGTAAGCTGTAACGTAATCATATAAATAAGTAATGTCATCGATAGGTTATTCCGTGTGTCGATAAGTAACCAATGAACGAGATACATCACAGTTTAATACATTATTTAACTTCTGCCACAAATAAGATGTAGTTCCATAATATACCATAAGATTTGGATATGTATCCAAAATAATATATTCATCCATTATACAGTATAGCCACCACGTAGCCCCGAATTTAATCCGCTTGATTTTGGTGTATGGGGCGCATTAAAACAACATGTCTATAAGAATGCCATAAACATTCGCAACCAACTACGGGAAGAAATAAATACTGCAGCAGTTTCTTTAGAACCAATGATGCTATTTAATATGAGACGATCTTTTATGGAATATATTGACAAATGAATTAAAGAAAATGGAGGACATATCGAACACTTACTTTAGCAAAAAGTTATGTTATTTAGTTTAACTATTTCTTAATTTGGTTTGTAAACAAAATGTTTTGATTATGACTTTAATTTAACATAAAACGTAAAATGTTTGGTGTAAAATCCAATTATTCTGTTATTTTGTCAAATCCTATTATTAATTATCCTGCTGATATATTTATTTTATTTAATATTTCGTTAACTATTAACTTTAGTTAAAGGTATTTTATACCAAAATTCAGAAGTATTAATGTTTTTGTCTATTTTTTCTTCTTTGCCTGGAGTAATTGCCTTAGATCAGAATTATGCAGCTGATTTTTAAAATGCGATTATCTCAAAAACTGTTAAGTTTTAAAGTTATTAACAAGTATACCTTTTTTTTTGTTAAAATAATGTATCTTTAATATTTTTTATCCCAAATACAGGTAAATTAAAGAGCAAAAAAGTTAAGTGCAAATTTATACCACATATGTGACATAAGTAGCGCCCTCTATCAGTTACATTAAAGTGTGCATCAAATTATAATTTCTCATATTTAAAAGTACCCAGTTGTAAATTTTTATACTTAAATGTTTACAAACATAAAAGTTATAGCGAAAAAAATTTTAAATTTGCACTTTAACACTCTGTATCTTTCTTAATATCAACATTTTATTAAAGCAATTTGGCTTAAATCGTAATATTTTACGTAAAGTGTAGAATCTACTGTTTCTTTTTGTACAATTACTAAGAACCACCCTGTATTAGTGGGAATTACATTTAGGTAAATCGTCAATCGTCAAAAATGTTATTTAAAACAAGTGAGCATGTCTTCCTTTTGGTCTGTTCATTACTAGTTTCAGGTTTGTTATCAACCTAATTAGTGCGTCTTTTTCTCTTCTTTGTATGTGTCCAAATCATCTCAGTCTTTGTGCATTAATAAATTTTACTGTCTTCCCCTTTGGTTATATTTCTATTTCTTATTTCATGCTACATTAGTCTTCTATATTCTCCTTGTTCTGTCTTTATTGAGTCGTGTTTTCTCATAATTTTTCTATCAATAGCTCTTAGTTTTTCTTCATTTTTTATCGTAAGACACACTACTTCCGCTGCGTATGATATCACCGGTCTCATTTCTGCTCTATATATTTTTGTCTTTTTTTGTCTTTAAGTAGCGAGTGATATTTTCAAAACACCCCGATCTTTTAGCCCCACATGCAGTACACCTAAAAACGAATTGAGAATTTAAACCCATGGCTACTTCTTTGTCAAATGATAAGTATCCAGTTTTTTTTATATGGCATTCATGACCCTCTAAGGATCTCACTTCGGCTATAAAGTGGCTGATAACGACTATTCTTCTTCCAAAAAGATTATTTAGTTTATTTTCGTACGCACCCGGTACTCGTACTACTTCAATTTCCAAATCTTATCTGTATTAGAATATAATGATGCATAAGATACCCATTTAAAAAAATAATAACCGATAAAAGCAGAAACACATATATCACAAAAAATGATGGAGTCGAAGAAAGCTGGGTAAAAATGAAGTCTAATATCTTAGCCTCGGCCAAGGAAATTCTTGGCGAAAGAAATATAAATAAAAAATAAATCGTTCCCAAGGTGAAGAACTCCACGATTTGTACAGAAGTGAAGGAAAAATATAAAGAAAAGAAAAAAGCTTACCTAAAATACATGTCAACCAAAACACAAGAGGAATATCATAATTACAAGACAATTAGAAACGAAACACATGCACATGTAAGACAAATAAAAAATGATCACTGGGAACGCTTTTCAAAAGAAATGGAACACGATTTTTACAGTCTGCAAAAAGAAATACTGCGCTTCATAAGATGCCAAAGAACGGAGGTAAAGGAAGTAATAGAACCAAAACACACAGAAAAAGATACGTAAATTGACTACCTAAAAAAGTTCTATACAGAGGAAAAACAAACGAACCTAGAACCGGAAACACCAGAAATTACCAAAAATAAAGAACTTAATATAAATTACAGTACAGGAAGTTCGGAAAATAGTTGAAAACCTGAAGAACAGAAAAGCAGCAGGTAAAGACGGGGTACCAAACGAATTACTGAAATATTGTGGAGCCGCAATGACAGAACAATTAACAGAATTAATTAATAAAATTATAAAACACAATAAAATACCGGAAGAACGGGCGAACTAATTCTACTATTCATAAAAGGAGATAAAAAACAGCCAGCAAACTACAGAAGTATAAACTTGTTAAATACTACGCTAAAACTTACAACTAAAAGTTTACAAGTGCTAATAAATAAGAGGATAAGTTTAGCAGATAAACAACATGGTTTTCATAGTAGAAGATCGTATATAGATGCAATATTCGTTATAAAACAAATTACTGAGAAATAGATATACTACTTGTAGATTGTAAATTTATAACGTCGTACTTTCAAAACAATAGTTACTGTAATATTCTGTAAGTTTCAGCTTGGCCAGTTCAAAATTCTTATTAAATTTTGTTGTAATCTGCCACAGTGTTATACAAAGTAATTGATATGGCAACCCTGTTACCTATTAGCATGACGTTTCGTTTGAAGCGTGTCGATGTTGATAGTAATGCTATCTATAGATGATAAATATTACCGATGTTTCAGATGGAGTAATCTCTCTACAACACAATTTGATGGCGGCAGTTCAAGATATAATTCTTGTTTAACGAGATTTTTCATGTTTAGGAAACACTATTCAACGTTTTATTGCAAATATTTTCCACTTGTATAGTTTTATATATGTTGTTATTAAAATTTTTTCCGGTTTCTTACCGGTTGCTTTATTGTACATTATTTTTTCCCATTGTGACAAAACTGTAAATTCAAAAGGTTTCAAAATTTCATAAGTATTTCTTAGGATTATATCTTTATGCTGTAAAAAAATTGTATGTTTGGTTTTCCTGCTTTATACTTGGAAAAAAATAGGTTTTTTGAGTTTTTTCGAAAACGAAAACAAAGTTTTCTCAAAATTTGTCAAAATACTTCTAGTTATCACATATACCTTCACAAATTTTTTGAATGTGTAGTTTGTCTTTTGGAGGGTGCAGATCAACCTTTAAAAATGATTTGGTATGGTTGAGATTTTTACATATTGAATTATTGTTTTCAAAATTTCAACATAAAATAGTCTGAAACTTCAACACTATAAATGTTTTTTTAATACATTTTTTTTTGTTGACTTGAAAAAATAATTATTCAGTACCGTCAGAAAATTATTAATTGTTTGATGACCGGTGAGAAAAAAAGCAAATGAAAGTATTAGGCAGATACTTGTAGAGGATTATCACTATTAACTGCTGTGGAATACAAAAGGAGGATTTATTTATGATAATTCACAGAATGGACGAAATATGGCAAACTCGCTTGCAATTTACAGCCACACTGATTGTGTTTGAAACGCACTATAGGTACATGAAATTATGCCTGTTTATTAGCATATAATTATTTCTCAATGTATTATATTTTGGTATTTTATTTGGAAAATACCATTTACAATTGCTAATTTAAAAATCCATTTTATTAAATTGATCAACACCCAGAACTGAATAATCCCTTTGTACAATCAAAATAGTCTCTGTTCCGGTAAAACGTATTAGAAAGGTATTATTGTTTTTGTCTCACAAATAGCTTTAGTTTTATGTTACTGATCGTTTTTCAATTTTTTACTATATATTCAAAACTATTTGAAAAGTAAAAAGTTACCTTTATTCATTTTAAGTGGTAGTTGTATTTAAAAAATAGTGCACTCCACTGTCAGTTACCCAGACCAATCACCTACTTTAAAGGCGGTTCTTATACAAGTGCTAGATGCACCAGGATATGCAAATTAGTTCAGTGTGATGTTCAGGTGTTTTGAGATTTTCGTCTTTTATCATTATCATCATTGCCGACATTGCCCATATTTAAAATTCTAACAATGAGTTTTCTTTATCGATACTTATGATCAGAATTTCCTTAAAGCTCTACTCATAACTAGTTAAAGTTTATAGAGCTATAAACCAAACTTTGCATCAATATTGGAAAGTTTGTATTACAAGTTTTACAGAATCCAAACAAAACCATTACAAAGTTTTAATTTCAAAGGCCCATTTAGATTTTAATACATAAAAGAGAGCTCATCAAGTTCGTTAACTATAAAAACAAGAAAAAAACCGAACACCCAAAAAATCAATCTTAACTAGTTTATCCAGAGTTGCAACTCTCGAACAGAAGATGTGTCTCGTAATATTATAGTGTAACTAGTTTTATACTTTTCAAGTAAAATAACAAACTTCAAGAGATTCGCGTCCCAGGGGATTTATTGCGTTGTCGGAAAACTGTGTCAAAAGATAAAACTTAACTAGTGTGTCTTCTTACTTGGTCCAATTTCATTTCTTGTCTTGATATTTTAAGCTTTCACGTACTCGTAAATAAAACAAGCCGACAGATAGGGAAGACAAATAAATAGTTTGTTTAGATTGCGATGTTTATTGTATTACAAATATATAGATTTATAGGGGTATAATGGCACCCATTGTAAAAGGAAGAAAATATAACAAAAATTAAAGGAAACATAATTTAAGGGCGATCTGAGGTCGGCAAGTGGAAGCGGGTGAGTTTATAAGAGTAAGAAACGGTTTATTACGATTTCTGGCAAGTCCAATGGAAAAGTAGGTAATTAGAACATCTACAACTTTTGTACTTAGAGTGAAAGCCGAATAAAGTTGCGTTCACGTCATCATTGTGAACATTTGCAGCGTTGTCAGATGGTTCATGAAAAAGGTGAAGGTAGCAAATTTCACACTATATTAAATGAAATTTGAAAATGAGTGTTTTTTTTCATTTGTTTTTTGTTAATTATATTCATGAATAGATTTCACAAAGTACGGAATTCCACAATAAAAGTGGTAAGGTTATTACTGAGTTACCAAACAATAAATATAATCAAAATAAAACCACAAGCAATAAAATAAAATATTTTTTAATAATGAATGTATTTTC
Source organism: Diabrotica undecimpunctata (assembly GCF_040954645.1). Lineage (NCBI taxonomy): Eukaryota > Metazoa > Arthropoda > Insecta > Coleoptera > Chrysomelidae > Diabrotica > Diabrotica undecimpunctata. The sequence goes on from NC_092810.1 coordinate 137,196,657, forward strand.
AAAGACAAAACATAACATTAAAAAACCAACATCAACGAACTAAATATTTTCTGAATCTGATTTCACATTAGTGTCACTCTTTTCACTATTAACTTTTATTACTATTGGACTAATTTCTTGACGATCAAATATTCTTTCTCTCTCATACCATTTAAATATTTCTCTTTCAGTATAATTGATAGCGTTTTTCCACATATCAGAAGTAATCATGTAAAGTACCTCATGCCACATGTTTAGGCAGTTGTTAGCGCTGTTACCATCTCTACCAATGTGCCTATTTTAATATGTGCCTATGTAATAATTTTTTGCGATGCCCCAAATTAATTCAATAGGATTAAAGATACAATGGCAACGAGGAAGACGTAAAACTTTGTGTCCATACCGTTCTGTTATATCGTCCACTATATACTTGGTTTGTGGTTTATTTCTAAAAAAATGTTTAAAATAAACGACATTTATATGTAAGATTATATCTGTATATTTACTGAGAAACGATTCAAAACAGTTCTGTTTTGAACATCATATGGGAATAGGGAATTTTTTTCTGTCAACCACTCGTCAATAGCACTTTTTGACCATCCTGTATTCGGAGTTTTATGCAATAACATACTGTGATAAGGTGCATTAGTAAGTACAATAATTAGAGAAGGATTCTCTAAGTTTTGCAGCAACTGATATTCAAACCATTTCAAGAAATTTGTCTGGTTCATTTCCCCATGATAATCTCTAAGTTGAGTTTTTGAACAAAATATTGCTTCAGCACCCTCTATAAATCCGGTTTTATTTCCAGCATGGAGTATAATATAACTGCAATGATATTATTTAAATGTTCATATAATAACTTATGTTAATACGACAAACTTTTTGCCATCCATTTTAGTGGTTTTAACACTCTTTATATTTTCATTTTGCCAAGAATGACCAATGATCCCATTTTGAAATATCCAAGTTCCATCGAGAAACACGAATTGGTATATACCTTCATCCTTCGCTTCTTTATAAGTTCTCAAGAATTGTACTCTTTTACAAACAACGTTAGGTAATTCCATAACTCCTCGTCGTGGATTATCCTTCATCCACTCAAACCCAAGTTCTTTGAGCAATCTTTTTAAAGAAGTGGTACTACCATTAAATCATTCTTTATCTTTCAGTTGGGACCACAATGATTGAACCGTTACGTGCTGTTCTAAAAGCATACAGAAATAAAATTATGTTAAATGTATATTTGTTAGGTGTAGTAAAGGTGTAGTAAAAGGGTGTAGTAAAGGTGAACGATATAGAAACAAATAATATACCGATTGCGAGAGGGGTTAGGCAAGGATGCGTCTTGTCTCCGACGCTTTTCAACGTGTACTCACAGGTCATATTCAGAAAAGCCTTATGGGAAATAAAAGAGGGAATAAGAATTGGTGGAGAAATCATAAACACCATGAGATTTGCAGATGACACGGTAATTATGGCTGAGAGTATAGAAGATCTACAAACTTTACTAGATGCAATAAATAGTGAATGCATTCAAATGGGACTTGACATCAACACAGATAAGACCAAATTTATGATAATATCAAGGAGTCCAATAAATAATGAACAACTAACTCTTGGTGGACAGCAAATAGAGAGAGTGACAAAATATAAATATCTGGGAGCTTACATCAACACAGAATTAGATCCAGACCAAGAGATCCGGGTACGAATAGAAATGGCAAGGGCAGCGTTCTTAAAATTCAAACAATTGTTCTGTGACAAAAATCTGAATATTGCGCTGAGACTGAGGTTTGTTGAATGTTACGTCTGGTCGCAACTATTGTACGGGGTAGAAACATGGACACTAAAAGCGCAAATAGTTAAAAAATTGAAGCCTTTGAACTTTGGATATACCGGAGAATGTTGAGAATCCCATGGACTGCCAGGGTCACCAATGAGGAAGTGCTGAGAAGAATGGGTCGAGACAAAAAATTGTTGAGAACGATAAAAGTACGCAAGACTGCATACCTTGGACACATACTAAGAAATAATAAATATACCCTTCTGCAGGTCATCATGCAGGGTAGAGTCGATGGCAAAAAGGGAATAGGTAGAAAGAGGAAGTCATGGCTGCGAAATATTCGAGACTGGACAAACATGACTGTAGACGAATTATTCCACGTTGCAAAAGACAGAGAAGCTTTTAAAAATGTGGTCGCCAACCTCCGTTAATGGGGATGGCATAGGAAGAAGAAGAAGATACTTACTTCTCTGGTACATATTGTAAATGGTATCACGAATAGAGCTTGTATTTAAAGTTGTTGTATTTGTTACTTGTTTATTAGTGCAACGCTTTTTCTTTGGTGACTCGAACTGTTCACTTTTTTTCTGCATTTGACATAATATGCTGCTTACTGTTCTTACACTGATTTTTAAAGCAGCAGCTACACGCTAAAATAATACAAATTTTTGTAAAGTAAAGTAATGATATTTTATTCGCATATTACCTCTTGCTCAGCGTTTAAGGGTAACAAAGGACCATTATTATTCCTTTCTTCTTTAAAAAATAGTTAACTAATGAAGCCACAAGTTCTTTGCATCGACTGTTCAGCTGTTTAGGCATTTTGACAAATAAATAAATTACTTAATACTTTATAAGTTGTAGGATCTTTTTTAAATTATATATATATATATATATATATATATATATATATATATATATATATATATATATATATATATATATATATAAATTATATCAGATAATAATAGGCGTAACTTTGAATTTAAAATTTTTATTTTTTCGGTATTACAGTGTTGTTTATAACGATATTGTGTTTTTAGTTTTTATAACTTCTTTAGTTTCAGAGAATCGCATTAAAAGTTTTTAAATCCACAACCTTGAAGACTGATTTAATTAAGATTTGTTTGACAAGCATTAGAATGAATACTGAATAAATCTTGTTTTTAGAGTTAATGTCAGTGTCAGCAATGTCAGCATCAACCATCTTTGATGATACTGTACTGATAGCACCATCGTCCATGTGATGACCTCAAAATCATCTACCTCTAACAACAGCATTTCAAGCTTTGTTATTCGAACCAGTAAATCAGAAAAGAATAAGTTGGATCTCCAAATATCCCGATATTTATATGCAACAAATACATTATTTTGTGCAGTTGAACATTCCGAATTTAAAAAGACAATAAATGCATTACGTCCTTGATATAAGCCAGTACAAAGATAGTACATGATAGTACAAACATACAACATTAAAAACGTGTTTGTTTAGCGCTTTACGGCTGGAGCAACGTTCATAATGAACCTGTAACATCTGATAGATCACATTGATACGAGTGGAAATAGTCACACTTCCGAGTATTTATTAGACCTACTTAAAAACTTAATTAAGAAATGTGAAGAATATAATTGTAACGTAATTAGTATAGTCATAGACAACGCTGCAAATGTGACCAAAATGAGAAGGGATCTGTTTGACGAATTAGACAAGAAAGATATAACTTATGGTTGTTTAGCCCATATATTAAACTTATTTGGTCATGATATAGAAGTGCCAGTAATACACAAAAAATTTCAAATATTTCAGAAATGTACATTTTGCCAACGCAAAATTCCGAGAAGCTGGTGGCTCTGCTCTTATATTGCCTCAGGATGTTCGTTGGAATACTTTATCGGACTGCGTATGCAATTGTGAGACAAACTGTACACTATTATTAAAAACCTGTCTGTTACGACAAATATAAAAAATAGCAGTTTTTAACATTTTGCAGTCCAGAATAAATGAAGACAACAGCACCTTTTTTTTCCAAGTAAATCGAGATTAACGCTTTTACTGTTTGTGCTCCAATTTTAACGGGCATATTTTTCTTTATAAAACTGTAGTTGCTTGGTTTACTTTTCGCAGCTTAAATCCTCTGTGGGCAAGTAGTTTATCGTGTGTAAAATACGAATTTATAATACGAACAATGTTTATAATTTATTGAGGTTTTCAGGAAAAGCGTAAATTTAAAAGAAACAAGAATTTAGAGTAAATTTTATAATGGAATTTCTAGAGCGATATACCACATTCATATTATAATTTAGTGAGGTAGGTCATTTTCAGTTCCGGCATTGTTATACCACATTGTTATACAGTACGTTAAATTATATTATACATATACAGTGGTTGTTTAAAGCGTTAACTGCGTAGATCTTTAATTTATTTTTGTAAAAAAACATGTCTGTTTATACGCCCGCAGAAAAAGTTCAAATAATAAAATGGTTTTATAGTGGTAATTCTGGACAACAGTGTGTAGATTTATTTTCTGTGTTTTTTTTTTTGAGAGGAGACCAATTCCTTGCGTACAGGCAATTCATAATATTGTTAAAAATTTGAGGTAATATTGCCTCAAAAATTGATGAAAATGTCACGCTTAAGAAGTATCTTCAGAAAAAGTTGACCGGGATCACAAATTTGTGTAACAATCGAGGAAAATTCAACACGTTTAAATAGAAGCGTTGCTAGAGAGTTAGATGTTAGCAATGTTACTGGAACGAAAGTATGGAAAAAGCTTCGAAAGTAATCTTCTTTATCCAGAAGATTACTTTCGAAGAATGAAGTTTGTGAAACTCTAATAACGACGGCTAATGATGAACCAAATTTTATTCAAAACATTTTATTCACAGATGAATCTTCCGTTCCGTTAGTAGGGAGACACAATACGTCCATTACGAGGTATTGGGCAAAAACCAGAACAGAAGTGTTGTTAACCGAACTCAACGTCCTCAAAAAGTTAACGTGTGGACTGGCATTTTAGGAGACCACATAATAGGTAAATTTTTTACGGAGGGTAACTTGAATAGTAGAGTATACCTCGATTTGTTACAGAATCATGTTCTTCCCGCTATTCTCAATCTTCCTGATGTAAATCTGGAGAATGTTTGAAGAAATCTTACACTCATGGAGTTCTTTTATTAGCGACATTTAAAAAGCATCATCTACGACTATCCTGAGGCTAGAGCTCAGGATGAATTAAAAATATGGTATTATTAAAAAATCGGATAAGACAAGTTTCCAATTCTGTTACAGCAGAAACTCTTTCCTCTGTCCGCAGAAATTTTTATGACACATTGGGATACTGTTTAGCCGTAGAAGGTCAAATATTTGAATCATTTCTGTAGGGCATAAACAATTATTTCTTATTTTATTAGGAATTATTTTTTATTTTCAATAAGAGTATGTTTTTTGTTTTACTTTTTAAAGAAATGCGCTTTTATTTTTAATTCAACCATAAAAAATATTCACATTATTAAAAACCGATACAAATGCACCGCTTTACAAAGGTCAGTGTATTTTTATCGAGTTTATGTACTCTAAAAAATTAACCGGGCATACGTAATAAAAACAAAATGACGGAGATGTAAACCTCGTAGAAGATCGGGAATTACCATTACCTCGTACTAGGTAATGTTGTCGATATTAGCGCTTTATTTCCTGTGCAATATCTAATCCAAAACTGAACGTACTGTATCTTGGCATCATTCGACTTAACACAGTCCCATCGAAGCTTAATGTCAAATGTCAGTTCATTTAGTTCTGAATTCTCTTTCATAAAAATCACATGTCTTCACATCAACTGCTCTCAGTAAACTCTAAAATTTCTATTAAATGAATTGGAAGGGTGTCGTCATGTCATTGTAATATATACCGACTTGTCCAAGCACCAGACGCGCAGCCCTGATTTCTATACTATCTACTGCGGTACAAATAAACGACAAATAAATGTCGTTTCACAGCAATATGTAAATTTTTGCATACTTTTCGTTTTCGCCTTACACTTTTGTGATCATTGGGCGCTCAAAAACATAATCAATTGTTTTTTAGGTAACACAACACGACCCCACTTCTATCCCAATTTGATCTAGCTCTACACTCAGAAACTCATCATACTAAAGAGTCTTACGTTAAATTAAAAACAGTGATACGAGGGTGAATTGATATAAAACTAGCCTTGATAGAAAAAACAAGTTGGAATTAAATCGATTTATTTCTCAACATAGTCCCTTTTAGCTCGATACACTTAGTAAGACGATGTTCTAATTTTTTTATCACATCCGAATAGTACTTTTGCTTGAGCTCTTCAAAATAGGCCGAAGTTTCAGCGACGACTTCATCATTTGTTGCGAAACGGCGTCCTCCGATCCATTTTTTTAGGTTTGGAAACAGGAAAAAATCGCTGACGGCAAGATCTGGGAAATACGGTGGGTGTTCAACTAATTCATAGCCCAATTCGTGTAATTTTGCCATGGCGACGGCCGATCGGTGAGCCGGTGCATTGTCTTGGTGAAAGAGCACTTTTTTGCGTTCTAAACCGGGGCGTTTTCGACGCAATTCGACATCGAATCGATCCCATAATGCTGCGTAGTACTCATCATTCCTTGTTTTTTCTTTTTCCAAGTAGTCGATGTGGATGATGCCCTTCGCATCCCAGAAAACGATCGCCATCACTTGGATGCCGGCCGAATGTGCACTCTTTGCTTTCTTCGGCGGCCCTTCGCCGCGTTTGCGCCACTGTTTCGACTGTTCTTTGGTTTCCGGTGTGTAATAATGCACCCAGGTTTCATCAACGGTGATAAATCGGCGCCGTATCATCGCCAAAAGCGTCTCCGAAGTGGTCACACGTTTTTGCATTTGATCGATTGTCAGCAACCGCGGCACCCATCACGCGGATATCTTTTTCATGTCCAAATGATGGTGAATGATGTTGTGTACACGTTTGTAGGAAATGTTTAGGACCTCTATTAACTCGCGGAGCTTAATTCGACGATCTGCCATAATCATGTCATGGACTTTGTTGATCATTTCCGGCGTGGTGACTTCATTTGGCCTCCCGGGATGCTCATTATCAAAAACACTCGTACGACCACGAACAAATTCAGCTTTCCAAAATTTTACTGTCGCTAACGAAGGTGCAACCTCACCACAAACTTCGTCCATTTCGGCTTTGATTTGCACATTTGTTTTACCCTTTTTGTGGAGGAACTTAATCATAGAACGATACTCGACTTTTTCCATTTCTCCGAAAACACAAAATTTGCTTGCTTTTGACGGCTGTAAAAACCAAACTAATTGTTTTTAAAACTTAAAATTTTGACAGACGTCATGTCATGAATGGCAAATGTCAACACCGAAACCAATTCGGTATCAAGTAGCGCCATCTATCAAAGGATAGTTTAATATCAATCTATCCTCGTACAGTAGTGTAGACTAGCGCAAAGCTTCATACTACGTTTTCTGTATTTTTAAAATTTAAATAATATATTTAAAATTGTATAAAGTAATTTAATTATTTATTTAATAATTTTACAGATTTTAATAAAATTAATAAAGTTTGTAAAGTAAATGAAATCTTCCAACTGTTTACTGTGACTGCTAACCACAAATCGATATTTCGTGTTTCGTGACGCTACTTCCGTGACTCTCGCCTCAGCATTTTACTATAGAAAAAAAGTAATACAACGCTAGTATAGAAGCTTTGCTGCAAAAAGTTACGATTGACATAAGATGGTTTACAATACACAATATTATAGTCTACGAAACAATGTAGTTTTTCTAGTTTCATAAGGGTTAATGCTGCATAGAAGGCCGTCATTAGTTTCTCTGTGTTTGTTGAAGTTTGAGACCATTTATCCTAGGTCAGACAGGCGGTCTGCACAAAACTACAGGATCAAAGTTGTTTTATATTTAATTTCGATCCAAAAACAATGAAAAATTTAGTTAAATTGTGGGACCTTAAAACGAACTATATTATAAGAAGAAAATTACGTCTCTCCTTTCATTATATGAAACCTTCAGTGTTTTAATTAACCAAACCGTTGTGTAATTATGACTGTTTCCATAACTCCGAAATTATACTTTAAATTGTGCAATACATAAAATCTAATATCCCATTAATTATACTCGACTCTAAAACTAAAGTGCTCAACTCAAATAAATTACAAAATTTAAAGATAACGTTAGTAGAAATATAAACGGAAATGGCACTCTAATGAAAGAGAACAATAGTCCCCAGCTTTCTCGAAGTTTGTCGTAACAATATAATTTTAAACTTGAGTCTCACATGCATTGTTAAAATTGCCAATAAAAGATTATTCTAACAATTACATTATATTTTTACTGTGCAATCTAGCTAATAATAAAAACAACAACTATCTGAGTATTTTGTTGGTTAACACTGAAAAGAGACGATCTTTGTAGAAAGTAGAATATGCATATGTAATTTTTTATTTTCTTCTAGTAATGTCTATCCGTTTCGGATGTAGGCTACCATAATAGCAATCTGTACTTTCCACACTACTGCTCTGAAAAAAATTATGGTTGTTGTGTTAAACTGCGCACCTAGATATTTCAGCCAGGAAATTCTTCGTTTTCTTGGTCGTTTTCTTTCTACTTTTCTCTGTAAAATTAGTTGCAGCAATCCATATCTGTCGCTGTTCGTTATAATGTGACCAAGGTACTCGATTTTGGCTGTTTTTACTGTGGTTAACAACTCTATTTCTTTTTGTAATCCTAATAAAAGGTTTTGATTAGTAACGTGGCCGGTATAAAATATCCTAAGGATTCGGCGATAATTCCACAGTACGAAATCATCAATTTTCTTGCAGGTAACGTCTGTGAGAGTCCACGATTCAACTCCGTCTTCTTCTTTATGTGCCATCTCCTCTAAGAAGGTTGGCAACCATCATGACAATTCGCACTTTCGATACCGCTGCTCTAAAGAGGTCAGCAGAAGTGCAGTTAAACCAAGCTCTCAAATTGTTTAACCAGGAGATGTGTCTTCTTCCGCGACTCCTTCTACCCTGTATTATTCCTGGCATTATTAATTGCAACAAGTTATAACGCTCGACCCTCATGACATGTCCCAGATATTGCAGTTTTCTGACTTTAATTGTATTTAAAACCTCTTTATCTTTTCCCATTCTTCTCAACACCTCGACATTCGTGACTCTATCCACCCAACTTATTCTTAATATCCTTCTGTAGGCCCATAACTCGAAGGCTTCTAATTTGTCCGAAACATCTTTCAACTCCGTACAATAGTATAAAAAATATATAACATTGTAGTAACCTGATTTTTATGGGTATGGATAAATCTTGACATTTGAATAGATCTTGCTTTTTCTAACCTACATTTGATTTGTAGGGAATGGTCCTAATTGACGTTCATTCTCGTTCGAATCAAGGTAGGTATATGTTTTTACTCTTTCTTTCTATTCGTTGACCGTTTACACTGATTCGTCCAAATTGCTATTTATTGTTACTTCTAGGATCCTATTTATTAGTTACTGGAGGGCTTTATAACTGCGTCGTCCACGTATCTGATGTTATTGATACATTCTAATTCCGGCTTTAGCATTCTCTACTGCTTCTTGAAATATTTCCTCAGAGTATATGTTGAACAGCAGGGTCGATAGTGTACATCCCTGTCGGACCCCACGTTTGATTTTGATATCATCGGATTCTCCTGCGACTGTACGGATAAACGATGTTTGATTCCAGTAAAGATTGCTAATAATTCTTAGATCACAGATGTTTATTCCAATATTTGTTAATATCTCCATGAGCTTGTCGTGGCGCTTTGTGGTAATCAATTAAGCATGCATAAATATAGCAATTCACGCCTCTACATCATTGAAATAGCACTTATATGTTAAAGAGAGCCTCTCTCGTACCCACCGAATTTCGAAAACCAAACTGTATACGCCTGATTTTTGGTACGTACAGTTTATTTATCCTTTAATGTATGATTTCTAGAAATAACTTTAAAATATGGCTCAAGAAAGCTGACGGACCGATAATCATTGTAGGATACGGATTTTGCTTTCTTCAGTAGAACAATAAACTTCGACTTCAACCATTTTCTTGGTATTACTTCGCTTAAATATATGTCATTAAATATTTTTCTCAGACGTTGAGTACCGTCGGTGTTAAATTGTTTTATGGGTGCAGTTTATGCACTGTCAGGTCCAGAAGCTTTGCCATCTATTAGTTTTCAGGAATTTTTTATAATCAAATATAAACTAAACGCAAATTTCGAAATAACTTATTTTTTTCAAGCCAGAAATGAAAAAGTATATCTGCCTACATTAAGTGAATTGGGCGTAAAAATAAGTGAAGCGTGTTACGATGTTATATTGTTCTTTTTAGCGGGATTGGAAATAAAACTGCTGAACAGAATAATTTTGAATTCATATATTCTTTATGTTTAAGAAATTATAAAATATCGACAAAATATATGGCTCACCAGTTGAATAAATCAACTGTTCTCTGGAAAAAATCATTTCCAGAAAATTTTTTAAGCCGTAAAGCAACTCTACTACGTCTCTTTTTTACTCACAGAAACTATTATTCCAAAATTGAGCTGCTTGTCCATAGAAATCACAATAAGTTAAATAAGGATCAAAAATATGGTATATCTTTGATACCTTGTTTACTGTAAATTTTGACGTGTTATGATTTATTTGAATTTATTTTTTTTGGTTTTCAAATTATTTAACTTGTAGTCTTTGGGCACAGAATAATAAACCATAATTGTTATTTATTATATATTTTCAAGCATAATTATTGTTAGAACGACTAGAGGACCTCTAACGGACGTTAGAGGGCCTGTGAAGCCTGTTACATCTGTTCAAGAGGTAAAATATCAAATACATGTTGTTAATCAGGTACTATTAAATAATTATTTTTTAAGAGAGTTGCTGCTGCTTTAAAAATATCACGGCGGACAATATACTCGATAAAAAAGGAAAGAAAACAATACCGCCCTTTTTCAAAACCAGGCAAAAATAGACGTCGTCTTAAAGTAAGACGACTGATATGCCTGAAGCATCAAAAATGGCAGTACGAAATACGCTGTATGATATGTACCAACAGAGTAAGTATTGGTTTCTTTAGTGTGAATTTTATGATAAACAAGAAACCTGGGCAGGTACTTCAATTTTCATGAAATTTTCTATCTACTTATTTTTGGCTATAAAGGACGATAATGAATTCTTTTTTCTTTCAGAGAAGCATGTTACTCTGCAGAGTTTGACCTGTCAATTAAGGGATAAAGAAGTAATGGATATTGGAAAATCATCGCTTAATACATTGTTAAAAGACATCGGATTTAAATTCAAAAAGGATGACAATCGACGAGCATTAATTGAGCAAATTAGTATTGCTGCTCTAACAGCCAGATTCCTTCGTAAATATTTGGAAAATCTTGAAAGTGTATTTACAAGAGAAGTTTTTTTTAGAGGAAACTTGGATTTATCGTTTGGAAACTTGGAAACGTTTTGTAATTGTTTACGTTGGTTCACGCAAAAGATTTGTTTCGGGAGCAAATTTATTGTTTTGTTCAAAATCTAACGTAGCTGATTATCATGGAGAAATGAACAATGAACTTTTTACTAAATAGATAAGAACACAATTAATACCTAATTTGCAAGAGCCATCATTGGTTGTAATGGATAAGGCTTCTACCACAGTGTCCTTTTAAATAAACAACCTTCTACTACTTCAAGTAAAGATGAAATTTTTCATTTTCACACATTTTTCTAAAACTTAATTGCTACCAATAGCCAAAAATAACAGGAAGAAAATATATATGTAATTGACTAGTTGCTCCGAGAATATAGTCATGAGGTGTTGAGACTGCCTCCGTATCACTGTGCAGTTAACGCAATAGAATTAGTTTGGGCAAATTGCAAGTCGTATTACAATAACTATATTGGTAAAGATGGGCATAAGCATTATTATACTGCTGTTTTAAATATGTGGAATAACTCACTGGAACAATGTAATGCAGATATTTGCGAGAAATGTGTCAGACATACTAAATGAAATTATCCAAAAATGGTATATCCGAGACAAGAGTATGGTGAAGGTTGACATTCAACAAATTATAATTAAATTCTGGTGATAGCTCAGATTTAAACAGTGACGAGAATTAAAATACATGAGTTTCTATTTCGGTTGGCAGTTTATTGTTATAAAGTTACCCAATCTTTTATTTCAGTGTTGTTTGGTACTTTCTCTACGAATATGCTATGGTATGAAGCGTTATCTATTATAATTATTAGGGATAGTTCAGACAAATTTTTTAATAGTTGATTTTCAAACCATGATAAAAAATTTGCTTGATTAATTTCTTCATGGTAGTCCATTAAAGCCGATTTAGAGGAAAATATAGACTGTGCACCCTTAATGAAGCTTTTTTCATTACCAGCATGAAAAATAATATATCTACAAAAAAAAATTACTTTAACGCCTTCATGTTTTCAATATGATTACGGTTATATATTATGGTGAATAAAAATACGGTTTTCCATCAGTTTTAATAGATTTTACATATATTTTATTCTAATCTTGCCATAAGCGACATATAGATCTATAGATCAAGTTTCATCTATAAAAACAAACTTGTACTGTTCTTCATGTTTATATTTTTTATATAATCTCAAAGATTCTGCTCTCTTCACAGCAATATGAGATTGTTTCATCAGTCCTCGCCTTTGATCACCCATTTAAAATCAATATCTTTCAGTACAATATTGAGTGGCATACGATAACCACTAAACTTATCTTTTTCCTTCAATTGAATCCATAAATGGGCCAAAGTCACATGAGTGACAAAAGGAAGAGATGCAATTCTGACTTTTGGGTCCCCAGATAAAGACGAGTATTAGTAAGATTTTAGTGTTGATAATTGAATTTGTGAAAAATTTGCAGCTTGCAAATTGCAGTTGAGTAGCAGCAAAATTTTATTAACAAACCGAATTTTATTTGGCGAGGTACTACTTTTTTGCAATTATTCGTTCCACTTTATAAGATATTTTGTATTTTTATTTTAGCTCTTGAAAATAATTGTAACACAATTGAAAGTAGTAAAGAATAATTATCTAATAGCTCCTTTTTATTGACTCCACCCCATCCAAACATATATATATATATATATATATATATATATATATATATATATATATATATATATATATATATATATATATATATATTGTCATACTTTTTCTTTCCCAACCAAACCAAACGACCTGTTTCCGTTGCAAACAAAATTATCAAAAAACCTTTGTTTAGAATTAGAAGACATTTTACCTGCAATTTAATCTTTTCTTTGTTTGTATAGTCGAGTATTAAATGACCATATTTTAATCTTTTGAAATATGTATAAATGATGTATTGAAAAAAAACCAATTTTAAAGTAAGCTATTTAGTTTTCTCTGAAACCGAAATTAGGCTTTTCCAAAATCATGATAAACACAATTTAAGCTTTTTGATTGGACGGTCGTTTTTAAAATGGGAATTTGGTGAGTCGATCATGAGAGAGGAGAAGTTAGTCATATTTTGGTCATCGAAAGGAAACAGTCGTTTTTCTCAAGATAGGGTGTGGTTCGTGAGTTTGGATACCGGCGTAACGAAAAGAAGTGAATAGTTTGAAGAAGGAGATAACAAGTAGATTAAAAGAGGTCCTTGTATCTACCGTGGGCATTTTATAAAGTATATGTGAAAGTATTCTTACGGCATCAAGTTGACAAAAGGAGGTCCTGGTGTCATAAATAAGTAGCGGAGTTTGGAGAAGTAAATCAGGTGTTTTTTGTGTAGTCTGCAGGAGGTTTGCAGAGACGTTCAGAAGGAGCCGAGGTGCCAAAGAGGGGAGATCACATTTTTGAGGAGACTGGACTTTTCTGGGTATGTTCCAACATACAACTCAAAAAGAAAATAAACTGTAAGTGTTTGTACAATTGAATTTTATATCTGTGAAGGATCGTTTCGACATCATAGTCATTAGCATTCAAATTTAAGAACTGAGGTTTTGTTAGGCTAATCAAAAGTTTAAAGTTTTGTGGTTTCTTTTTTTAAGTAAAGAAAATTTTAAGTAAAATTGGTTTTTCACGTAATATAAATGGATGTAGCTTTATAATCTTATTATCATAATAATTTGATTTATTTTCTTGTATGCTGATTGATAAGATAACGACAAAATTTAATAATTGTTTTATTCGTTCATATAAAATAAAGAAACGTAAATCTTTGTAATATAATATATTTGTATTATTATCCTTTCTTCTCTATCTCGATAAAAGACAACTAGAAAATCTTTTGAATCCATCGAGCACAGGTAATATAAGGATTATTTTACTTTTGATAACAGATAAGTTATAATTTTTTTATTGGCTCAATAAACTAAGTTTGAACTCAAAATAAACAATCATAACAATATATATATATATATATATATATATATATATATATATATTATATAGTATTCGTCCTTTACTAAGAACAAAATAAAATTAATAAAAAAACAAATCAAAAGGTGCATTCAGCATTTTTCTGTTGGAGTTAAACATATTTTTTGTTTTTTTAGATAATTATCCCATCCCTATTTACATACAACAATGATGTTTATCAGCTTTTTAAAAATTGGCTATTTGTATTTACACTAATCAATTCCATTTCAACGCTAAATTTAAAACTGGTTTGTGAGTCGATAACAGATAGGACGGTCCATACTTTTTTATTATTTTTTTATTTCTAGCCATTCGATACGTCTGCTATCGTTTGTAGCAGATTGAATTAAACGAAAAGTTATTAGTACGGTTTGTTAGTACACACTACGCTAATAATATGTCCCTATACAAATAGAAAATTATGTTTCTGTAAGTAACTTGGTGATGTCGCTCGTATTTCATTTTTCACATTTCATTTTTATTGATTAGATTTTTGTTCATACTCTATTCTTATTTCTATTCTCCATTATATATTGCCACAAAATTGTTGCATCGCTCCTGTAGTGATCCTTTTCCAAATTAAATTTTTTCCTATACTAACTTGGCTGCACCGTACTAATGACGAGGTACTAGTCAGAAATACGTTACGTTTTCCTTCCACCTATTGTCTCTTTTTCCCTTTTTTTCCTTTTCCTCATTGCGAACTATACCATGATTCCTTAACTGACTTTGTACTATTTACTCGCATATAATATCAATAATAAAGACGGTACTAATAAGTATTATCCCACCAAGAGTACGGAGTACGGTACTATTATTTTAATTCGTTAGTGTAAAGTAGGCGGAACTGGTTTGTTACTACCTAATTGATTTTTAAGTACTTCCTTTTTATTTTTAGATTTGATTTGGCAGAATTTGTAAAAAAGTTACAGCCTTGTGATTCACCACGATTTTATTGGACATGAACATTTTGAAGGTTTTACCTGTACGTTTTTTGTCTTTTGTAGTAGTTGAATTTATAAAGTAATAAATTAGACAGGAGTAACACATTATTTTTAATTTTTACTATTACTTTGTGTTTATGTTATGCTATTTGCATCGTGTAAATTGAAACAATGAAAGAAGCATCAATTAAAAATATGATAGATACAAACGAACTCAAGCTTATTATTGGAAGCTGGGAAGTAGTTTCCAAACACTTATATTTATTTCATATTAATGTATGGAAACATTTACTCTACGAGTAAATAATATGAGATGATAAAAGTCATGTTCTGTCCAGTTAAATATCTGGACAGGACGCGAAACAAATCAAAGTGTTTACTAAATGATCGAAACAGATAGGGAACTTCTAAATAGGAGATATTTACTGAGAAGAGAAATGCAAGTCAAAAATAGAATAAAAATGATCATTTTGTGCCATGCTCCACGCTGATTCTTTCTGTAGTGTCCTATCGTCATTTGTCGTTGGAAATAATTCTCTCCCTTATAACCAGTGGCGACGCGTAACTTTTTAAAAAGTGTTACCAAAACCAGATGTAATGTGTTTTAGGTATTAGCTTGTGTCAGTGGTTCAATATTTATTAGAAAAAAATTACATACTGAAATTAAATTACTATAAGTCTTCTACAATAGCATAAGCTATTTTTTTGGTTTCAAATTTACCAGACTTAAATAACAATAAATATTTAATTATTTTATATATGATTTTGAAGTCACAGCTAAAATGATGCAAACTTTAAAACAGGGAAATTAATAAAGAAAACAAACTCGAAGCGAGAAATTTATTTTGGAAACTATTGTTTATATTTTAATTCAATTTGCCGATTTCCTTTATTTGCAAAAATGCAAAAATATCATTTCTCAATGGAAATTAAAGAAAGTGACAACATTCAATCTTGAAATTGGGTATTTCTTTGGCATGTTTTAATCCGTTTCATTGCTGAAAAACTTCTTTCAATAGAAGCACTTGTAGCCGGAATTGTTAATAATGGGTTTGCCAATTTAAAAGCTTCCGGAAATGCATTAGCAAGCCCTGCAGACTTTAAATATTGATAAAATTCTTCTACATTTTTTTTAACATATTCTGAATCATTATAAAGAATTGTCAATTCTGTTTTTAACTTTACTGTGTCAAATTTTTGTCCATATAGCTTTACGAGTTGATGAAAGGCGCTATCTGGGAATTTATTTGCATAATTTTTAAAATTGTCAAAATCATATAGTGCCAAACACTCTAAGGGCCGATTGTTCGAATGCTAATCAAAACTTGATTTGTAATCAAAGATTTAATTCGATTCGAAACACGATTCATTCAATATGCACAAAAAAGTTGAAAGAAGCTGCAGGCTTATACAAGCCTAGAAGAGTTGGTTGTTTGGCAGACAACCAAGGTAATCCACTACTAAGTGTGGAAGAGAGACTAGACACTATAGACACTAGGAAGAAATATGTGGAAGTAACATTTACAGATGAAAGGCAGATTGCCATTGGAGACATATGGAGAATGCCAAACAGGACCCCCGATTACCATTGAAGAAGTCACGGCAGCTATTAGAAAAACTAAAGATGGTAAAGCTGTAGAGCCTGACAAATTTTACACACAATCAAACAGCGTAAATTAGAATATCTTGGCCATGTTATGAGAAATAAACACAGATATGGCTTATTGCAACTTATTCTTTAGGGCAAGGTATTTGGAAAGAGAGGATCAGGGAGAAGAAAAATATATTGGCTTCTAAACCTAAGGGAGTAGTTCAATACGTCTACAACCGTACAATTCAGAATAGAGATAGATAGATAGGCAAGTAAAGTTAGGATAGCTATGCTAATCGCCAACATCCGGAACAGATAGGCACCGTAAGATAAAGAAGAAGTACCTACAGTTATTTTATATGAACAAACCATAACTACGATTTAGTTTTAAGTTATTTTTGTTATGAAATAGTTGTTTTTATCTAACATATATTCATATTCAACTTTAGATATTGCAACATGACAAAATTATTTTAATTGAATGTCACATTGATTATAAATACAAAATAAATGCCTTGATTACTTTCACTTTACGAAGTTTGTATTCAAAAAACGCGTCGGTGTTGAAGAGGCCCTTTTGAATCTTAATCAGGTTAAAGTGGCCCCTTATATTTGAAGAAGTATGATGATTACGTCAAAATTGGGTTTGCTGAATTTTTAAAAAAAGTTTCAGGATGTCTTTTGCTCTCTCGGGTGAAAAATATACCCGACTAAACTAAAATTTATGCTAAAAGCCTTTTAAAAATATTGTTTATCGATAAAAACTGTCATAGAATAATTAAAAATGAACGAAAAATATGAGCGGACTAAAGGGTAAAAAACTCTTTTATAGTAACTGAGATAAAATCCTAGAAATGCATACATATGATTGTTAAATCAACGTGAATTATATCTAATATATATATCTATATAAAGGGTATCCAGAAACTCTCCTGACAAACGAAGACCAGAGATTCCTCAGATAATTTTAAGACAATTTAATCCAATTCACCTAGTCCGAAAATGCTTAATAAGGGAGTTCTTTAAAGATAGCGCCTTGTAATTTTACCTAGAAAAACGAAAACTGATAAGATTATTTATCCTCTAGACTTGAATCGATTTCAATAATTACGATAATTTCTAGTACCGATCATAGACGTTCGTTTTGGGCAGGTCAAAGGTTATTTTAACGCATAACTTTTTTGTCTTTATTTTTGAGCATTCATGATTAAATTTTCAAGTACAGTAAGGTCTCTTTTTACGCAGATTATTTTTATGTGATTTTAAAGTTGTACGGTTTGTATATCTATTATAAACTATCATAATTAAATACTAACTATTCACATCCAGATGTCAGTGAGCCTTTGCAATTCGGGGATTCCCTTGTTACATGATGTCCCTATTACATCATTGCGAGTTTCGCATTGAAAGGTATAAAAGTGTTATTGTTTTAAAATAATTTTTCTCTTAACGGTGCTTCGTTTTATCGTTGTTTGAAATATTATAGAGACATATTTCAATCAACGGTATATGAGAAATGAATGCCTGCTTACATTAATGTTCTCGCTCTAATACTAATATAGGTCCATACATCCCAAATCATGTTTTACTAAAGAGGGGTCAAACTTCGCAAGTGTGTATGTTTCTTTGACATAATTTTATGTATACAAAATCATTTTTATATCAAGCAAAACCTGAATTTTTAAAAATGTTAAATTTAATGTAAAAATTAAGGATATTAATATATTATAATTATACCAAACAAACAGTGGAGCATGATCATCGATGAGAACATCAAAAAATGATATAAAATCAAATCAGGAGTGGAACAATCATATCAACAGACTTTAACATTGGCCAATTATGAAAAGGGCTATAATAAATAGCCATATTAAGGCTATTGACCTTAAAAAAAATTTAATACTAAAACTATCATAGGAGCAAAAGCAAAGAGACTGTTGATAATAGAATATAGTAGTAATGGGCGCAGAAAAAACATATAAACTTATTATTGTAATTAAAAAATACGATATAATGTGTTGATTTCGTTTAAAGCAAAAATATTACTGATTTAGTTTAGAATAGAATAGAACGATAACGAAAGGTCATAATTACTCCGAACATGGTTGTTAAATCACTAATACAAAAATAACATATTATTTTAAGATATGGTAATGTTACGCCAGCCTTTGCTACACCCCTGAACATCAGTTCTGCATTCGATGAAGATCTGCGGCTGTTTTGACGTGGACAAAATTCCACTGATACTATAGAGCTAATTAGATTTTAGGAGTTTTCTAATAAATATATTTGTACCGTTAAATAAATAAAAATTACAAATTCATCGTGTATTAGTATTAGAAGACTCTAAATAAATTAAAATAACATTACAGTACGTTTTACTTACAATTTACAATGGTGTTCGTGCAAAAACGTAGCTTACCTGCAAAAAAAAAGAAACGATAAAATTGGAATATTAGATAAAAATAATGCATGCAAACTACAAATCATACCAGCTTATTATAGGCAAAAGCCTTCTTTAGAACAATCCCCTTTGTTCCCCCTCAATATCTCTCTCTGTCTCTCTCCGACAACTCTTTTTCATCTTTTAACTTTGACAGATTTTCAATAATTCCCTAAAATGTACCAAATATTGTATCGGTCTTCTTCTGATTCACCGTCATACCGGTCCTCTTCGTTCGAAACGTTCTCTGTGTGTCTTTTTTTTCTTCTCTACTTATTACATAATAACCTATTCACATAATGCTATCTACCTTAATAAACTTCAAAACATCATCCTAAAACATCTTTTTTTCATTTTCATCATAATCATCTTTAAAATCCATTATATATATATATATATATATATATATATATATATATATATATATATATATATATATATATCTATTCGTATGAACTTTACACATTGCGGTTTTACATTAAAATAAATAATGACAATAACAATAATAAATAAGAAAACACAAACGTAGAACATATAAAATAAAAATTATTAAAGTCGAAGGTTACAGCCTCGAAGCCAATCTCTTGCCTTGGGAGTGAGTTGTTGGATTTCTTAAAGACTGCCAGCGAACTTGGTGGCTGGGCACTCGAAGACGATGTAGTTATTTGTTTGTTTAACAGCGCTGCATTTGTCACATCCCGGACTAGCATGTATACCACACTGGTATCACAGCTTGTTTATCATTTCTGCCACTAGGCAAAAAAAAATCCACTGTGCGAAACACGTGTCTCGTTAAAATCAGTCATTAGATAAATATTTGCAATATCAGATTAAAAATGTTTCACAAGTAATTACTATTTTAATGGGAATAAGCCACAATTGAAGTTATAAGTTTATTGATGTTTCAATTTCCACTTCGCAAATCGTTCTCAAAATACAATCATTAATAAATTAAACAAATTTTCGTTACACCAGTGAAAAACATTATTAAACAACATTAAACAACAACATTAAACGTTATGTACAGATCGGTGAAGGTTTTTTTTCACAGTCACTTACAATTTTCTTTTTTCATACACTAGTTGGACACAAATTGTATTAATTTCTTATTTTTAAAATTATATTTAATAAACTGTGAAACATAATACCAAACAAATAATTGAAAATAAGCAGGAAAAATTTACAAAAGTTTTTATTTTGAAGTCTAGAAAATCCCAAAGAATTTTTTTTTACTCCTGTTCCATATTCTTGGATTCGTCTCAGTACGACATTGAATACTTGCCTTTACTTTTACCTACTACTTGATTAATATTTTTATTCTACTCCCAATGGAAAATAAATACTGATGATGTGTACATGCAAATATGTTTTATATTATAGAAATTTTCTACTCGTAAAGTTGCCTATATCATGGCGTTATATAATTCTGAACCTAGGAGGTTTCTTTACTCGCTGTCAAATATGTCATTTGTCATTTACAGACCTAATTTGTTTTCATATACATATTTTATATTCTTGGTTTGTATTTTTATTATACCTAATATAAAAAAATATATTCCACGAATGATTATTAAAATATTAATTATGCTCAGTAATACGAACATAGACAAAGATAAAGCTTTTAAGATGAACATTTTTATTATATTATTTTATGGATTCTGCAATTTTATACCTTATATAAAACAATAATGAATTAATATTTGTTTCGTTTGATATTAATTGCAATTAATTACTAGAATTTTTTTTGGCAGTTGTCCTTTGATAGGTTAGCGAATAGATTTGGCAATAGAGTCAGAACCCTCAAACCACTAGTTGCCAGATTGAAACAGATGTCTTTTTAACTTTATCATTTATACTGACATTTTACTATTTACTTTTAAAAACTGTTTTAAAACTATTTACTTTTTCTTTTTTTGGTAATTGTTAAGTATTAGTTTTTAAATATGTTATTGCCTTTGATTGCGTATGTTTCATTTTTAATGTATGTATGTATGTATGTTTTCATTCTGTCAAACCCATTTGAGGCTATCTTCACTGAGACCAAATGTGAAAAACGTCCCGAAGATAGTTATTTAATTTCGTAATGGAATACAGTGCTGATTTTAAGGGTTCTGTAAACTATCATGTTTCAACGTGTAATGAAGGTGAAGGAGGTCCTTTAATAGAATTTGTTAAAAGAGAAGCTATACAAGAACTAGAGGAATGTAACTTTCATAGCAATAATACAGAGGATAATCTATTTTGTAGACCATTGAATTTTTATCAAATTTTGTTAATCGGCTATATTGGCGTCAATTTTGGTCCGAGAGTCAAGCGAATGGACATTTCCCACATAAAATTGGCCGCTCGTTCTTCTGTAATACTCAGAATTTTCCTACATCTAACTGTTCGTGAAAAAAATTTCCACTGGGATGTATGTATTCGCTGAAAATTTCGAGAAAATTAAAAGTGTATATTTTGTTTGAAATTTGAATTACATCGATTAAGGGTGAATTGCTGATTAAAAAAATCTAAACATGCGGCTAAAAATTCTGCACCATTTTGCCGGAAAATCGAGAAAACTGTAGATTTTTTAATTCGATTTTTCCTCTTTTCCGGCAAACTGGGGTTAAGGGATCAGAAAAAAACACATGTTTGGAATAAGCTGGACCAAGTGCATGTACCAAAACATTAAACAAATTTTTTTTTTTAGAAAATTTGGAAAAATTTTTCCAAGGGGGTACCCTTGGATTTTTATCAAATTTGGTTAATCGGCTATACTGGCGTCAATTTTGGTCCGAGTGTCAAGCGAATAGACATTTCCTACATAAAATTGGCCGCTCGTTCTTCTGCCGTATTCGGAATTTTCCTAGATCTAACAGTTTGTGAGAAAAATTTCCACTGGGATGTATGTATTCGCTGAAAATTTCGAGAAAATTAAAAGTGTATATTTTGTTTGAAATTTTAATTATTTCGATTAAGGGTGACTTGCTGATTAAAAAAATCTAAACACGTTGCCAGAATTTATGCACCGTTTTGCCGGAAAATCGAAAAAACTGGAGACCATTGGATTTTTATCAAATTTGGTTAATCGGCTATATTGGCGTAAATTTTGGTCCGCGAGTCAAGCGAATAGATATTTCCCACATAAAATTGCCCGCTCGTTCTTCTGCCATACTCAGAATTTTCTTACATCTCACTGTTGGTGAGAAAAATTTCCACTGGGAAGTATGTATTCGCTGAAAATTTCGAGAAAATTAAAAGTGTATATTTTGTTTGAAATTTAAATTATTTCGATTAAGGGTGACTTGCTGATTAAAAAAATCTAAACATGCGGCTAAAAATTCTGCACCGTTTGCCGAAAAATCGAGAAAACTGTAGATTTTTTAATTCGATTTTTCCTCTTTTCCGGCAAACTGTGGTTAAGGGATCAGAAAAAAACACATGTATGGAATAAGCTGGACTAACTGCATGTACCAAAACAATAAACAAAATTTTTTTTTTTGGAAAATTTGGAAAAATTTTTCGAAGGGGGTACCCTTAGATTTTTATCAAATTTGGTTAATCGGCTATATTGGCGCCAATTTTGGCCCGAGCGTCAAGCGAATAGACATTTCCTACATAAAATTGGCCGCTCGTTCTTCTGCCGTACTCGGAATATTCCTAGATCTAACAGTTTGTGAGAAAAATTTCCACTGGGATGTATGTATTTGCTGAAAATTTCGAGAAAATTAAAAGTGTATATTTTGTTTAAAATTTAAATTATTTCGATTAAGGGTGACTTGCTGATTAAAAAAATCTAAACACGTTGCCAGAATTTATGCACCGTTTTGCCGGAAAATCGAAAAAACTGGAGACCATTGGATTTTTATCAAATTTGGTTAATCGGCTATATTGGCGTCAATTTTGGTCCGAATGTCAACCGAATAGACATTTCCTACATAAAATTGGCCGCTCGTTCTTTTGCCGTACTCGGAATTTTCCTGTATCTAACAGTTCGTGAGAAAAATTTCCACTGGGATGTATGTATTCCAAGAAAATTTCGAGAAAATTAAAAGTGTATATTTTGTTTGAAATTTAAATTATTTCGATTAAGGGTGACTTGCTGATTAAAAAAATCTAAACACGTTGCCAGAAATTATGCACCGTTTTGCCGGAAAATCGAAAAAACTGGAGACCATTGGATTTTTATCAAATTTAGTTAATCCGCTATATTGGCGTCAATTTCGGTCCGAGAGTCAAGCGAATAGATATTTCCCACATAAAATTGGCCGCTCGTTCTTCTGCCATACTCAGAATTTTCTTACATCTCACTGTTTGTGAGAAAAATTTCCACTGGGATGTATGTATTTGCTGAAAATTTCGAGAAAATTAAAAGTGTATATTTTGTTTGAAATTTAAATTATTTCGATTAAGGGTGACTTGCTGATTAAAAAAATCTAAACACGTTGCCAGAAATTATGCACCGTTTTGTCGGAAAATCGAAAAAACTGGAGACCATTGGATTTTTATCAAATTTGGTTAATCGGCTATATTGGCGCCAATTTTGGCCCGTGTGTCAAGCGAATAGACATTTCCTACATAAAATTGGCCGCTCGTTCTTCTGCCGTACTCGGAATATTCCTAGATCTAACAGTTTGTGAGAAAAATTTCCACTGGGATGTATGTATTCGCTGAAAATTTCGAGAAAATTAAAAGTGTATATTTTGTTTGAAATTTGAATTATTTCGATTAAGGGTGACTTGCTGATTAAAAAAATATTAACATGCGACTAAAAATTTTGCACCGTTTGCCGGAAAATCGAGAAAACTGTAGATTTTTTAATTCGATTTTTCCTCTTTTCCGGCAAACTGTGGTTAAGGGATCAGAAAAAAACACATGTTTGGAATAAGCTGGACCAACTGCATGTACCAAAACAATAAACAAAATTTTTTTTTTTGGGAAATTTGGAAAAAAATTTCCAAGGGGGTACCCTTGGATTTTTATCAAATTTGGTTAATCGGCTATATTGGCGCCAATTTTGGCCCGAGTGTCAAGCGAATAGACATTCCCTACATAAAATTGGCCGCTCGTTCTTCTGCCGTACTCGGAATATTCCTAGATCTAACAGTTTGTGAGAAAAATTTCCACTGGGATGTATGTATTTGCTGAAAATTTCGAGAAAATTAAAAGTGTATATTTTGTTTGAAATTTTAATTATTTCGATTAAGGGTGACTTGCTGATTAAAAAAATCTAAACACGTTGCCAGAAATTATGCACCGTTTTGTCGGAAAATCGAAAAAACTGGAGACCATTGGATTTTTATCAAATTTGGTTAATCGGCTATATTGGCGTCAATTTTGGTCCGAGAGTCAAGCGAATAGATATTTCCCACATAAAATTGGCCGCTCGTTCTTCTGCCATACTCAGAATTTTCTTACATGTAACTGTTCGTGAGAAAAATTTCCACTGGGATGTAGGTATTCGCTGAAAATTTCGAGAAAATTAAAAGTGTATATTTTGTTTGAAATTTGAATTATTTCGATTAAGGGTGACTTGCTGATTAAAAAAATCTAAACACGTTGCCAGAATTTATGCACCGTTTTGCCGGAAAATCGAAAAAACTGGAGACCATTGGATTTTTATCAAATTTGGTTAATCGGCTATATTGGCGTCAATTTTGGTCCGAATGTCAACCGAATAGACATTTCCTACATAAAATTGGCCGCTCTTTCTTTTGCCGTACTCGGAATTTTCCTGTATCTAACAGTTCGTGAGAAAAATTTCCACTGGGATGTATGTATTCCAAGAAAATTTCGAGAAAATTAAAAGTGTATATTTTGTTTGAAATTTAAATTATTTCGATTAAGGGTGACTTGCTGATTAAAAAAATCTAAACACGTTGCCAGAATTTATGCACCGTTTTGCCGGAAAATCGAAAAAACTGGAGACCATTGGATTTTTATCAAATTTGGTTAATCGGCTATATTGGCGTCAATTTTGGTTCGCGAGTCAAGCGAATAGATATTTCCCACATAAAAATGGCCGCTCGTTCTTCTGCCATACTCAGAATTTTCTTACATCTCACTGTTCGTGAGAAAAATTTCCACTGGGATGTATGTATTCGCTGAAAATTTCGAGAAAATTATAAGTGTATATTTTGTTTGAAATTTAAATTATTTCGATTAAGGGTGACTTGCTGATTAAAAAAATATAAACATGCGACTAAAAATTTTGCACCGTTTGCCGGAAAATCGAGAAAACTGTAGATTTTTTAATTCGATTTTTCCTCTTTTCCGGCAAACTGTGGTTAAGGGATCAGAAAAAAACACATGTTTGGAATAAGCTGGACCAACTGCATGTACCAAAACAATAAACAAAATTTTTTTTTTTGGGAAATTTGGAAAAAAATTTCCAAGGGGGTACCCTTGGATTTTTATCAAATTTGGTTAATCGGCTATATTGGCGCCAATTTTGGCCCGAGTGTCAAGCGAATAGACATTCCCTACATAAAATTGGCCGCTCGTTCTTCTGCCGTACTCGGAATATTCCTAGATCTAACAGTTTGTGAGAAAAATTTCCACTGGGATGTATGTATTTGCTGAAAATTTCGAGAAAATTAAAAGTGTATATTTTGTTTGAAATTTTAATTATTTCGATTAAGGGTGACTTGCTGATTAAAAAAATCTAAACACGTTGCCAGAAATTATGCACCGTTTTGTCGGAAAATCGAAAAAACTGGAGACCATTGGATTTTTATCAAATTTGGTTAATCGGCTATATTGGCGTCAATTTTGGTCCGAGAGTCAAGCGAATAGATATTTCCCACATAAAATTGGCCGCTCGTTCTTCTGCCATACTCAGAATTTTCTTACATGTAACTGTTCGTGAGAAAAATTTCCACTGGGATGTAGGTATTCGCTGAAAATTTCGAGAAAATTAAAAGTGTATATTTTGTTTGAAATTTGAATTATTTCGATTAAGGGTGACTTGCTGATTAAAAAAATCTAAACACGTTGCCAGAATTTATGCACCGTTTTGCCGGAAAATCGAAAAAACTGGAGACCATTGGATTTTTATCAAATTTGGTTAATCGGCTATATTGGCGTCAATTTTGGTCCGAATGTCAACCGAATAGACATTTCCTACATAAAATTGGCCGCTCTTTCTTTTGCCGTACTCGGAATTTTCCTATATCTAACAGTTCGTGAGAAAAATTTCCACTGGGATGTATGTATTCGCTGAAAATTTCGAGAAAATTATAAGTGTATATTTTGTTTGAAATTTAAATTATTTCGATTAAGGGTGACTTGCTGATTAAAAAAATATAAACATGCGACTAAAAATTTTGCACCGTTTGCCGGAAAATCGAGAAAACTGTAGATTTTTTAATTCGATTTTTCCTCTTTTCCGGCAAACTGTGGTTAAGGGATCAGAAAAAAACACATGTTTGGAATAAGCTGTACCAACTACATGTACCAAAACAATAAACAAAATTTTTTTTTTGGAAAATTTGGAAAAATTTTTCCAAGGGGGTACCCTTGGATTTTTATCAAATTTGGTTAATCGGCTATATTGGCGCCAATTTTGGCCCGAGCGTCAAGCGAATAGACATTTCCTACATAAAATTGGCCGCTCGTTCTTCTGCCGTACTCGGAATATTCCTAGAGCTAACAGTTTGTGAGAAAAATTTCCACTGGGATGTATGTATTTGCTGAAAATTTCGAGAAAATTAAAAGTGTATATTTTGTTTGAAATTTAAATTATTTCGATTAAGGGTGACTTGCTGATTAAAAAAATCTAAACACGTTGCCAGAAATTATGCACCGTTTTGCCGGAAAATCGAAAAAACTGGAGACCATTGGATTTTTATCAAATTTGGTTAATCGGCTATATTGGCGTCAATTTTAGTCCGAGAGTCAAGCGAATAGATATTTCCCACATAAAATTGGCCGCTCGTTCTTCTGCCATACTCAGAATTTTCTTACATGTAACTGTTCGTGAGAAAAATTTCCACTGGGATGTATGTATTCGCTGAAAATTTCGAGAAAATTAAAAGTGTATATTTTGTTTGAAATTTGAATTATTTCGATTAAGGGTGACTTGCTGATTAAAAAAATATAAACATGCGACTAAAAATTTTGCACCGTTTGCCGGAAAATCGAGAAAACTGTAGATTTTTTAATTCGATTTTTCCTCTTTTCCGGCAAACTGTGGTTAAGGGATCAGAAAAAAACACATGTTTGGAATAAGCTGGACCAACTGCATGTACCAAAACAATAAACAAAATTTTTTTTTTTGGAAAATTTGGAAAAATTTTTCCAAGGGGGTACCCTTGGATTTTTATCAAATTTGGTTAATCGGCTATATTGGCGCCAATTTTGGCCCGAGTGTCAAGCGAATAGACATTTCCTACATGAAATTGGCCGCTCGTTCTTCTGCCGTACTCGGAATATTCCTAGATCTAACAGTTTGTGAGAAAAATTTCCACTGGGATGTATGTATTTGCTGAAAATTTGGAGAAAATTAAAAGTGTATATTTTGTTTGAAATTTAAATTATTTCGATTAAGGGTGACTTGCTGATTAAAAAAATCTAAACACGTTGCCAGAATTTATGCACCGTTTTGCCGGAAAATCGAAAAAACTGGAGACCATTGGATTTTTATCAAATTTGGTTAATCGGCTATATTGGCGTCAATTTTGGTCCGAGTGTCAAGCGAATAGACATTTCCTACATAAAATTGGCCGCTCGTTCTTCTGCCGTACTCGGAATATTCCTAGATCTAACAGTTTGTGAGAAAAATTTCCACTGGGATGTATGTATTCGCTGAAAATTTCGAGAAAATTAAAAGTGTATATTTTGTTTGAAATTTGAATTATTTCGATTAAGGGTGACTTGCTGATTAAAAAAATATTAACATGCGACTAAAAATTTTGCACCGTTTGCCGGAAAATCGAGAAAACTGTAGATTTTTTAATTCGATTTTTCCTCTTTTCCGGCAAACTGTGGTTAAGGGATCAGAAAAAAACACATGTTTGGACTAAGCTGGACCAACTGCATGTACCAAAACAATAAACAAAATTTTTTTTTTTGGGAAATTTGGAAAAAATTTTCCAAGGGGGTACCCTTGGATTTTTATCAAATTTGGTTAATCGGCTATATTGGCGCCAATTTTGGCCCGAGTGTCAAGCGAATAGACATTCCCTACATAAAATTGGCAGCTCGTTCTTCTGCCGTACTCGGAATATTCCTAGATCTAACAGTTTGTGAGAAAAATTTCCACTGGGATGTATGTATTTGCTGAAAATTTCGAGAAAATTAAAAGTGTATATTTTGTTTGAAATTTTAATTATTTCGATTAAGGGTGACTTGCTGATTAAAAAAATCTAAACACGTTGCCAGAAATTATGCACCGTTTTGTCGGAAAATCGAAAAAACTGGAGACCATTGGATTTTTATCAAATTTGGTTAATCGGCTATATTGGCGTCAATTTTGGTCCGAGAGTCAAGCGAATAGATATTTCCCACATAAAATTGGCCGCTCGTTCTTCTGCCATACTCAGAATTTTCTTACATGTAACTGTTCGTGAGAAAAATTTCCACTGGGATGTAGGTATTCGCTGAAAATTTCGAGAAAATTAAAAGTGTATATTTTGTTTGAAATTTGAATTATTTCGATTAAGGGTGACTTGCTGATTAAAAAAATCTAAACACGTTGCCAGAATTTATGCACCGTTTTGCCGGAAAATCGAAAAAACTGGAGACCATTGGATTTTTATCAAATTTGGTTAATCGGCTATATTGGCGTCAATTTTGGTCCGAATGTCAACCGAATAGACATTTCCTACATAAAATTGGCCGCTCTTTCTTTTGCCGTACTCGGAATTTTCCTGTATCTAACAGTTCGTGAGAAAAATTTCCACTGGGATGTATGTATTCCAAGAAAATTTCGAGAAAATTAAAAGTGTATATTTTGTTTGAAATTTAAATTATTTCGATTAAGGGTGACTTGCTGATTAAAAAAATCAAAACACGTTGCCAGAATTTATGCACCGTTTTGCCGGAAAATCGAAAAAACTGGAGACCATTGGATTTTTATCAAATTTGGTTAATCGGCTATATTGGCGTCAATTTTGGTTCGCGAGTCAAGCGAATAGATATTTCCCACATAAAAATGGCCGCTCGTTCTTCTGCCATACTCAGAATTTTCTTACATCTCACTGTTCGTGAGAAAAATTTCCACTGGGATGTATGTATTCGCTGAAAATTTCGAGAAAATTATAAGTGTATATTTTGTTTGAAATTTAAATTATTTCGATTAAGGGTGACTTGCTGATTAAAAAAATATAAACATGCGACTAAAAATTTTGCACCGTTTGCCGGAAAATCGAGAAAACTGTAGATTTTTTAATTCGATTTTTCCTCTTTTCCGGCAAACTGTGGTTAAGGGATCAGAAAAAAACACATGTTTGGAATAAGCTGTACCAACTGCATGTACCAAAACAATAAACAAAATTTTTTTTTTTGGAAAATTTGGAAAAATTTTTCCAAGGGGGTACCCTTGGATTTTTATCAAATTTGGTTAATCGGCTATATTGGCGCCAATTTTGGCCCGAGCGTCAAGCGAATAGACATTTCCTACATAAAATTGGCCGCTCGTTCTTCTGCCGTACTCGGAATATTCCTAGAGCTAACAGTTTGTGAGAAAAATTTCCACTGGGATGTATGTATTTGCTGAAAATTTCGAGAAAATTAAAAGTGTATATTTTGTTTGAAATTTAAATTATTTCGATTAAGGGTGACTTGCTGATTAAAAAAATCTAAACACGTTGCCAGAAATTATGCACCGTTTTGCCGGAAAATCGAAAAAACTGGAGACCATTGGATTTTTATCAAATTTGGTTAATCGGCTATATTGGCGTCAATTTTGGTCCGAGAGTCAAGCGAATAGATATTTCCCACATAAAATTGGCCGCTCGTTCTTCTGCCATACTCAGAATTTTCTTACATGTAACTGTTCGTGAGAAAAATTTCCACTGGGATGTATGTATTCGCTGAAAATTTCGAGAAAATTAAAAGTGTATATTTTGTTTGAAATTTGAATTATTTCGATTAAGGGTGACTTGCTGATTAAAAAAATATAAACATGCGACTAAAAATTTTGCACCGTTTGCCGGAAAATCGAGAAAACTGTAGATTTTTTAATTCGATTTTTCCTCTTTTCCGGCAAACTGTGGTTAAGGGATCAGAAAAAAACACATGTTTGGAATAAGCTGGACCAACTGCATGTACCAAAACAATAAACAAAATTTTTTTTTTTGGAAAATTTGGAAAAATTTTTCCAAGGGGGTACCCTTGGATTTTTATCAAATTTGGTTAATCGGCTATATTGGCGCCAATTTTGGCCCGAGTGTCAAGCGAATAGACATTTCCTACATAAAATTGGCCGCTCGTTCTTCTGCCGTACTCGGAATATTCCTAGATCTAACAGTTTGTGAGAAAAATTTCCACTGGGATGTATGTATTTGCTGAAAATTTGGAGAAAATTAAAAGTGTATATTTTGTTTGAAATTTAAATTATTTCGATTAAGGGTGACTTGCTGATTAAAAAAATCTAAACACGTTGCCAGAATTTATGCACCGTTTTGCCGGAAAATCGAAAAAACTGGAGACCATTGGATTTTTATCAAATTTGGTTAATCGGCTATATTGGCGTCAATTTTGGTCCGAGTGTCAAGCGAATAGACATTTCCTACATAAAATTGGCCGCTCGTTCTTTTGCCGTACTCGGAATATTCCTGTGTCTAACAGTTTGTGAGAAAAATTTCCACTGGGATGTATGTATTTGCTGAAAATTTCGAGAAAATTAAAAGTGTATATTTTGTTTGAAATTTAAATTATTTCGATTAAGGGTGACTTGCTGATTAAAAAAATCTAAACACGTTGCCAGAAATTGTGCACCGTTTTGCCGGAAAATCGAAAAAACTGGAGACCATTGGATTTTTATCAAATTTGGTTAATCGGCTATATTGGCGCCAATTTTGGCCCGAGCGTCAAGCGAATAGACATTTCCTACATAAAATTGGCCGCTCGTTCTTCTGCCGTACTCGGAATATTCCTAGAGCTAACAGTTTGTGAGAAAAATTTCCACTGGGATGTATGTATTTGCTGAAAATTTCGAGAAAATTAAAAGTGTATATTTTGTTTGAAATTTAAATTATTTCGATTAAGGGTGACTTGCTGATTAAAAAAATCTAAACACGTTGCCAGAAATTATGCACCGTTTTGCCGGAAAATCGAAAAAACTGGAGACCATTGGATTTTTATCAAATTTGGTTAATCGGCTATATTGGCGTCAATTTTGGTCCGAGAGTCAAGCGAATAGATATTTCCCACATAAAATTGGCCGCTCGTTCTTCTGCCATACTCAGAATTTTCTTACATGTAACTGTTCGTGAGAAAAATTTCCACTGGGATGTATGTATTCGCTGAAAATTTCGAGAAAATTAAAAGTGTATATTTTGTTTGAAATTTGAATTATTTCGATTAAGGGTGACTTGCTGATTAAAAAAATATAAACATGCGACTAAAAATTTTGCACCGTTTGCCGGAAAATCGAGAAAACTGTAGATTTTTTAATTCGATTTTTCCTCTTTTCCGGCAAACTGTGGTTAAGGGATCAGAAAAAAACACATGTTTGGAATAAGCTGGACCAACTGCATGTACCAAAACAATAAACAAAATTTTTTTTTTTGGAAAATTTGGAAAAATTTTTCCAAGGGGGTACCCTTGGATTTTTATCAAATTTGGTTAATCGGCTATATTGGCGCCAATTTTGGCCCGAGTGTCAAGCGAATAGACATTTCCTACATGAAATTGGCCGCTCGTTCTTCTGCCGTACTCGGAATATTCCTAGATCTAACAGTTTGTGAGAAAAATTTCCACTGGGATGTATGTATTTGCTGAAAATTTGGAGAAAATTAAAAGTGTATATTTTGTTTGAAATTTAAATTATTTCGATTAAGGGTGACTTGCTGATTAAAAAAATCTAAACACGTTGCCAGAATTTATGCACCGTTTTGCCGGAAAATCGAAAAAACTGGAGACCATTGGATTTTTATCAAATTTGGTTAATCGGCTATATTGGCGTCAATTTTGGTCCGAGTGTTAAGCGAATAGACATTTCCTACATAAAATTGGCCGCTCGTTCTTCTGCCGTACTCGGAATATTCCTAGATCTAACAGTTTGTGAGAAAAATTTCCACTGGGATGTATGTATTCGCTGAAAATTTCGAGAAAATTAAAAGTGTATATTTTGTTTGAAATTTGAATTATTTCGATTAAGGGTGACTTGCTGATTAAAAAAATATTAACATGCGACTAAAAATTTTGCACCGTTTGCCGGAAAATCGAGAAAACTGTAGATTTTTTAATTCGATTTTTCCTCTTTTCCGGCAAACTGTGGTTAAGGGATCAGAAAAAAACACATGTTTGGAATAAGCTGGACCAACTGCATGTACCAAAACAATAAACAAAATTTTTTTTTTTGGGAAATTTGGAAAAAATTTTCCAAGGGGGTACCCTTGGATTTTTATCAAATTTGGTTAATCGGCTATATTGGCGCCAATTTTGGCCCGAGTGTCAAGCGAATAGACATTCCCTACATAAAATTGGCAGCTCGTTCTTCTGCCGTACTCGGAATATTCCTAGATCTAACAGTTTGTGAGAAAAATTTCCACTGGGATGTATGTATTTGCTGAAAATTTCGAGAAAATTAAAAGTGTATATTTTGTTTGAAATTTTAATTATTTCGATTAAGGGTGACTTGCTGATTAAAAAAATCTAAACACGTTGCCAGAAATTATGCACCGTTTTGTCGGAAAATCGAAAAAACTGGAGACCATTGGATTTTTATCAAATTTGGTTAATCGGCTATATTGGCGTCAATTTTGGTCCGAGAGTCAAGCGAATAGATATTTCCCACATAAAATTGGCCGCTCGTTCTTCTGCCATACTCAGAATTTTCTTACATGTAACTGTTCGTGAGAAAAATTTCCACTGGGATGTAGGTATTCGCTGAAAATTTCGAGAAAATTAAAAGTGTATATTTTGTTTGAAATTTGAATTATTTCGATTAAGGGTGACTTGCTGATTAAAAAAATCTAAACACGTTGCCAGAATTTATGCACCGTTTTGCCGGAAAATCGAAAAAACTGGAGACCATTGGATTTTTATCAAATTTGGTTAATCGGCTATATTGGCGTCAATTTTGGTCCGAATGTCAACCGAATAGACATTTCCTACATAAAATTGGCCGCTCTTTCTTTTGCCGTACTCGGAATTTTCCTGTATCTAACAGTTCGTGAGAAAAATTTCCACTGGGATGTATGTATTCCAAGAAAATTTCGAGAAAATTAAAAGTGTATATTTTGTTTGAAATTTAAATTATTTCGATTAAGGGTGACTTGCTGATTAAAAAAATCTAAACACGTTGCCAGAATTTATGCACCGTTTTGCCGGAAAATCGAAAAAACTGGAGACCATTGGATTTTTATCAAATTTGGTTAATCGGCTATATTGGCGTCAATTTTGGTTCGCGAGTCAAGCGAATAGATATTTCCCACATAAAAATGGCCGCTCGTTCTTCTGCCATACTCAGAATTTTCTTACATCTCACTGTTCGTGAGAAAAATTTCCACTGGGATGTATGTATTCGCTGAAAATTTCGAGAAAATTATAAGTGTATATTTTGTTTGAAATTTAAATTATTTCGATTAAGGGTGACTTGCTGATTAAAAAAATATAAACATGCGACTAAAAATTTTGCACCGTTTGCCGGAAAATCGAGAAAACTGTAGATTTTTTAATTCGATTTTTCCTCTTTTCCGGCAAACTGTGGTTAAGGGATCAGAAAAAAACACATGTTTGGAATAAGCTGTACCAACTGCATGTACCAAAACAATAAACAAAATTTTTTTTTTTGGAAAATTTGGAAAAAATTTTCCAAGGGGGTACCCTTGGATTTTTATCAAATTTGGTTAATCGGCTATATTGGCGCCAATTTTGGCCCGAGCGTCAAGCGAATAGACATTTCCTACATAAAATTGGCCGCTCGTTCTTCTGCCGTACTCGGAATATTCCTAGAGGTAACAGTTTGTGAGAAAAATTTCCACTGGGATGTATGTATTTGCTGAAAATTTCGAGAAAATTAAAAGTGTATATTTTGTTTGAAATTTAAATTATTTCGATTAAGGGTGACTTGCTGATTAAAAAAATCTAAACACGTTGCCAGAAATTATGCACCGTTTTGCCGGAAAATCGAAAAAACTGGAGACCATTGGATTTTTATCAAATTTGGTTAATCGGCTATATTGGCGTCAATTTTGGTCCGAGAGTCAAGCGAATAGATATTTCCCACATAAAATTGGCCGCTCGTTCTTCTGCCATACTCAGAATTTTCTTACATGTAACTGTTCGTGAGAAAAATTTCCACTGGGATGTATGTATTCGCTGAAAATTTCGAGAAAATTAAAAGTGTATATTTTGTTTGAAATTTGAATTATTTCGATTAAGGGTGACTTGCTGATTAAAAAAATATAAACATGCGACTAAAAATTTTGCACCGTTTGCCGGAAAATCGAGAAAACTGTAGATTTTTTAATTCGATTTTTCCTCTTTTCCGGCAAACTGTGGTTAAGGGATCAGAAAAAAACACATGTTTGGAATAAGCTGGACCAACTGCATGTACCAAAACAATAAACAAAATTTTTTTTTTGGAAAATTTGGAAAAATTTTTCCAAGGGGGTACCCTTGGATTTTTATCAAATTTGGTTAATCGGCTATATTGGCGCCAATTTTGGCCCGAGTGTCAAGCGAATAGACATTTCCTACATAAAATTGGCCGCTCGTTCTTCTGCCGTACTCGGAATATTCCTAGATCTAACAGTTTGTGAGAAAAATTTCCACTGGGATGTATGTATTTGCTGAAAATTTGGAGAAAATTAAAAGTGTATATTTTGTTTGAAATTTAAATTATTTCGATTAAGGGTGACTTGCTGATTAAAAAAATCTAAACACGTTGCCAGAATTTATGCACCGTTTTGCCGGAAAATCGAAAAAAACTGGAGACCATTGGATTTTTATCAAATTTGGTTAATCGGCTATATTGGCGTCAATTTTGGTCCGAGTGTCAAGCGAATAGACATTTCCTACATAAAATTGGCCGCTCGTTCTTTTGCCGTACTCGGAATATTCCTGTGTCTAACAGTTTGTGAGAAAAATTTCCACTGGGATGTATGTATTTGCTGAAAATTTCGAGAAAATTAAAAGTGTATATTTTGTTTGAAATTTAAATTATTTCGATTAAGGGTGACTTGCTGATTAAAAAAATCTAAACACGTTGCCAGAAATTGTGCACCGTTTTGCCGGAAAATCGAAAAAACTGGAGACCATTGGATTTTTATCAAATTTAGTTAATCGGCTATATTGGCGTCAATTTTGGTCCAAGTGTCAAACGAATAGACATTTCCTACATAAATTTGGTCGCTCGTTCTTTTGCCGTGCTCGGGATTTTCCTGTATCTAACAGTTCGTGAGAAAAATTTCCACTGGGATGTATGTATTCACTGAAAATTTCGAGAAAATTAAAAGTGTATATTTTGTTTGAAATTTAAATTATTTCGATTAAGGGTGACTTGCTGATTAAAAAAATCTAAACACGTTGCCAGAAATTATGCACCGTTTTGCCGGAAAATCGAAAAAACTGGAGACCATTGGATTTTTATCAAATTTGGTTAATCGGCTATATTGGCGTCAATTTTGGTCCGAGAGCGAATAGATATTTCCCACATAAAATTGGCCGCTCGTTCTTCTGCCATCCTCAGAATTTTCTTACATGTAACTGTTCGTGAGAAAAATTTCCACTGGGATGTATGTATTCGCTGAAAATTTCGAGAAAATTAAAAGTGTATATTTTGTTTGAAATTTGAATTATTTCGATTAAGGGTGACTTGTTGATTAAAAAAATCTAAACATGCGGCTAAAAATTCTGCACCGTTTGCCGGAAAATCGAGAAAACTGTAGATTTTTTAATTCGATTTTTCCTCTTTTTCGGCAAACTGTGGTTAAGGGATCAGAAAAAAACACATGTTTGGAATAAGCTGGACCAACTGCATGTACCAAAACAATAAACAAAATTTTTTTTTTTGGAAAATTTGGAAAAGTTTTTCCAAGGGGGTACCCTTGGATTTTTATCAAATTTGGTTAATCGGCTATATTGGCGCCAATTTTGGCCCGAGTGTCAAGCGAATAGACATTTCCTACATAAAATTGGCCGCTCGTTCTTCTGCCGTACTCGGAATATTCCTAGATCTAACAGTTTGTGAGAAAAATTTCCACTGGGATGTATGTATTTGCTGAAAATTTCGAGAAAATTAAAAGTGTATATTTTGTTTGAAATTTAAATTATTTCGATTAAGGGTGACTTGCTGATTAAAAAAATCTAAACACGTTGCCAGAAATTATGCACCGTTTTGCCGGAAAATCGAAAAAACTGGAGACCATTGGATTTTTATCAAATTTGGTTAATCGGCTATATTGGCGTCAATTTTGGTCCGAGAGTCAAGCGAATAGATATTTCCCACATAAAATTGGCCGCTCGTTCTTCTGCCATACTCAGAATTTTCTTACATGTAACTGTTCGTGAGAAAAATTTCCACTGGGATGTATGTATTCGCTGAAAATTTCGAGAAAATTATAAGTGTATATTTTGTTTGAAATTTAAATTATTTCGATTAAGGGTGACTTGCTGATTAAAAAAATACACTCCGCGTCATAGAAAACGGGCCACCCCAAATATTTAAAATATTTTCGAATTTATTATTTATTGCTACAAAATTAAGCATTTATTTTTTTGTATATTGAATCAATAACTCGTTTAGTATAAAATTTCATCATTATCGTAAAACATCAATCAAAAATAAAAAAATTAAGAAAAATAGGAAATTTATTGAAAAAATCAACTTACAGTTTTTAAAACAACAATGAACTGTATATTCAAAAAAAAAAGCTGGTATCCATTTTCAGTAATGGGTATTGCCACCTCGATTCTGGATGACACTCCTCATTCGATTTGGCATGGAACTTATAACGTTTTGGATATCTCTTTGGGGAAAAGTGGCCCATTCCTCAACGAGTGCCATCTGAAGCTCTCCAGGTGTTGTTGGAGCAGGTATGCGACGTCTAACGCGACTTTTTAGCAGGTTCCATATATGCTCAATAAGATTGAAATCGGGGCTTTGACCAGGCCAGTCTATTTTTGGAATACCAACCTCGTCAAGGTACTCCGTTACTATCCTTGCCGTGTGTGGTCTCGCATTATCCTGCATTAACAGGAATTCGTTGCCAATAAATCCAGCATAGGGCATCACATGATGTTGTAAGATTTCCGTTATGTACCTTACTTCTGTTAACGCACCTCTGTCGATCACGACGAGATCCGTATGCGCATCAAAAGAAATCCCTGCCCAAGACATTACTGAACCACCACCAAAAGCAACCCGTGGTGCCAGAGTGCAACCAGCGAAACGTTCTCCAGCCCGTCTGTACACCGTACTGCGTCCATCTTTACCATAAATAGACATTTTACACTCATCCGTAAACAATACTTTTTTTCCAATCGTCTGCTGTCCAATTGATGTGCTCACAGGCAAAATTGAGTCTTCGTCTTTTGTGAGCTGGGGAAAGTAAGGGCCCCGTTGCTGGTCTGCAAGCTGTCAAACCTTGCTTCCTTATCTTCATCGAATAGTAGAAAGGCTGATTGCTGGTCCTTGAGCTTGCTGTAAATGGCCTTGAATTATTCTAGCGGTTTGGGTCTGATTCCGTAATGCAGCAAGAATGACGACGCGATCTTCCCTAGCGGTTGTTTTCCTTTTTGGACCTGTACCAGGTCGTCGTTGGTGAGATCCTGTCACAATAAATCGTTGCTGGGTCCTTTGTGCAGTCGAACGACTAACATTCAATTGTCTTGCAACTTGTCTTTGACTTAATCCACTTCCCTGTAACGTTACAATTTCAACCGATTTTTGAAAATTCTCCATCGTTATTCATTCAAGACTACTTCACACTAAATCGGCTACTGTAATACTGAGATGCGTTTAAAACTCATTAGAACCCTTTACAATGTCATACATTTCTCAAAACAATCTCTTCCTCGAAAAGTTTTTCTCAAAATTGTTTTGTTTTATAGGTTCTACGAATATCCCCAATCCAGTTATATGGTCGGTTTGCTTTCGCAACAACCCATTTAACTTAAATAACCCAAGACACATTAAAAATAAAATAATATTAATTCAATACAAAAAAATAAATGCTTAATTTTCTAGCAATAAATAATAATTTCGAAATATTTTAAATACTGGGGGTGAGAAAGTTTGCCGGAAAATCGAGAAGACTGTAGATTTTTTAATTCGATTTTTCCTCTTTTCCGGCAAACTGTGGTTAAGGGATCAGAAAAAAACACATGTTTGGAATAAGCTGGACCAACTGCATGTACCAAAACAATAAACAAAATTTTTTTTTTTGGAAAATTTGGAAAAAATTTTCCAAGGGGGTACCCTTGGATTTTTATCAAATTTGGTTAATCGGCTATATTGGCGCCAATTTTGGCCCGAGCGTCAAGCGAATAGACATTTCCTACATAAAATTGGCCGCTCGTTCTTCTGCCGTACTCGGAATATTCCTAGATCTAACAGTTTGTGAGAAAAATTTCCACTGGGATGTATGTATTTGCTGAAAATTTCGAGAAAATTAAAAGTGTATATTTTGTTTGAAATTTAAATTATTTCGATTAAGGGTGACTTGCTGATTAAAAAAATCTAAACACGTTGCCAGAAATTATGCACCGTTTTGCCGGAAAATCGAAAAAACTGGAGACCATTGGATTTTTTCAAATTTGGTTAATCGGCTATATTGGCGTCAATTTTGGTCCCGAGGTAGTCAAGCGAATAGACATTTCCTACATAAAATTGACCGCTCGTTCTTTTTGCCGTGCTCGGGATTTTCCTGTATCTAACAGTTCGTGAGAAAAATTTCCACTGGGATGTATGTATTCCAAGAAAATTTCGAGAAAATTAAAAGTGTATATTTTGTTTAAAATTTAAATTATTTCGATTAAGGGTGACTTGCTGATTAAAAAATCTAAACACGTTGCCAGAATTTATGCAACGTTTTGCCGGAAAATCGAAAAAACTGGAGACCATTGGATTTTATCAAATTTGGTTAATCGGCTATATTGGCGTCAATTTTGGTCCGAATGTCAACCGAATAGACATTTCCTACATAAAATTGGCCCGCTCGTTCTTTTGCCGTACTCGGAATTTCCTGTATCTAACAGTTCGTGAGAAAAATTTCCACTGGGATGTATGTATTCCAAGAAAATTTCGAGAAAATTAAAAGTGTATATTTTGTTTGAAATTTAAATTATTTCGATTAAGGTGACTTGCTGATTAAAAAAATCTAAACACGTTGCCAGAAATTATGCACCGTTTTTGCCGGAAAATCGAAAAAACTGGAGACCATTGGATTTTTATCAAATTGGTTAATCGGCTATATTGGCGTCAATTTTGGTCCGAGAGTCAAGCGAATAGATATTTCCCACATAAAATTGGCCGCTCGTTCTTCTGCCGTACTCGGATATTCCTAGATCTAACAGTTTGTGAGAAAAATTTCCACTGGGATGTATGTATTTGCTGAAAATTTCGAGAAAATAAAAGTGTATATTTTGTTGAAATTTAAATTATTTCGATTAAGGGTGACTTGCTGATTAAAAAAAATCTAAACACGTTGCCAGAAATTATGCACCGTTTTGTCGGAAAATCGAAAAAAACTGGAGACCATTGGATTTTTATCAAATTTGGTTAATCGGCTATATTGGCGTCAATTTTGGTCCGAGAGTCAAGCGAATAGATATTTCCCACATAAAATTGGCCGCTCGTTCTTCTGCCATACTCAGAATTTTCTTACATGTAACTGTTCGTGAGAAAAATTTCCACTGGATGTATGTATTCGCTGAAAATTCGAGAAAATTAAAAGTGTATATTTTGTTTGAAATTAAATTATTTCGATTAAGGGTGACTTGCTGATTAAAAAAATATAAACATGCGACTAAAAATTTTGCACCGTTTGCCGGAAAATCGAGAAAACTGTAGATTTTTTAATTCGATTTTTCCTCTTTTCCGGCAAACTGTGTTTAAGGGATCAGAAAAAAACACATGTTTGAATAAGCTGGACCAACTGCATGTACCAAAACAATAAACAAAATTTTTTTTTTTTGGACAATTTGGAAAAATTTTCCAAGGGGGTACCCTTGGATTTTTATCAAATTTGGTTAATCGGCTATATTGGCGCCAATTTGGCCCGAGCGTCAAGCGAATAGACATTTCCTACATAAAATGGCCGCTCGTTCTTCTGCCGTACTCGGAATATTCCTAGATCTAACAGTTTGTGAGAAAAATTTCCACTGGGATGTATGTATTTGCTGAAAATTTCGAGAAAATTAAAAGTGTATATTTTGTTCAAAATTTAAATTATTGCGATTAAGGGTGACTTGCTGATTAAAAAAATCTAAACACGTTGCCAGAATTTATGCACGTTTTGCCGGAAATCGAAAAAACTGGAGACCATTGGATTTTTATCAAATTTGGTTAATCGGCTATATTGGCGTCAATTTTGGTCCGAATGTCAACCGAATAGACATTTCCTACATAAAATTAGCCGCTCGTTCTTTTGCCGTACTCGGAATTTTCCTGTATCTAACAGTTCGTGAGAAAAATTTCCACTGGGATGTATGTATTCCAAGAAAATTTCGAGAAAATTAAAAGTGTATATTTTGTTTGAAATTTAAATTATTTCGATTAGGGTGACTTGCTGATTAAAAAAAATCTAAACACGTTGCCAGAAATTATGCACCGTTTTGCCGAAAATCGAAAAAACTGGAGACCATTGGATTTTATCAAATTTGGTTAATCGGCTATATTGGCGTCAATTTTGGTCCGAGAGTCAAGCGAATAGATATTTCCCACATAAAATTGGCCGCTCGTTCTTCTGCCGTATTCAGAATTTTCCTAGATCTAACAGTTTGTGAGAAAAATTTCCAATGGGATGTATGTATTTGCTGAAAATTTCGAGAAAATTAAAAGTGTATATTTTGTTTGAAATTTGAATTATTTCGATTAAGGGTGACTTCCTGATTAAAAAATCTAAACATGCGGCTGAAAATTCTGCACCGTTTTGCCGGAAAATCGAGAAAACTGTAGATTTTTTAATTCGATTTTTCTCTTTTCGCGCAAACTGGGGTTAAGGGATCAGAAAAAAACACATGTTTGGAATAAGCTGGACCAAGTGCATGTACCAAAACATTAAACAAAATTTTTTTTTAGAAAATTTGGAAAATTTTTTCCAAGGGGTACCCTTGGATTTTTATCAAATTTGGTAATCGGCTATACTGGCGTCAATTTTGGTCCGAGTGTCAAGCGAATAGACATTTCCTACATAAAATTGGCCGCTCGTTCTTCTGCCGTACTCGGAATTTCCCTATATCTAACAGTTTGTGAGAAAAATTTCCACTGGGATGTATGTATTCGCTGAAAATTTCGAGAAAATTATAAGTGTATATTTTTGTTTGAAATTATAAATTATTTCGATTAGGGTGACTTGCTGATAAAAAAATATAAACATGCGACTAAAATTTTGCACCGTTTGCCGGAAAATCGAGAAAACTGTAGATTTTTTAATTCGATTTTCCTCTTTTCCGGCAAACTGTGGTTAAGGGATCAGAAAAAAACACATGTTTGGAATAAGCTGGACCAACTGCATGTACCAAAACAATAAACAAAATTTTTTTTTTTTGAAAATTTGGAAAATTTTTTCCAAGGGGGTACCCTTGGATTTTGATCAAATTTGGTTAATCGGCTATATTGGCGCCAATTTTGGCCCGAGTGTCAAGCGAATAGACATTTCCTACATAAAATTGGCCGCTCGTTCTTCTGCCGTACTCGGAATATTCCTAGATCTAACAGTTTGTGAGAAAAATTTCCACTGGGATGTAATGTATTTGCTGAAAATTTCGAGAAAATTAAAAGTGTATATTTTGTTTAAAATTTTAAATTAATTCGATTAAGGGTGACTTGCTGATTAAAAAAATCTAACACGTTGCCAGAAATTATGCACCGTTTGCCGGAAATCGAGAAAACTGGAGGACCATTGGATTTTTTCAAATTTGCTTAATCGGCTATATTGGCGTCAATTTTGGTCCGAGTGTCAAGCGAATAGACATTTCCTACATAAAATTGGCCGCTCGTTCTTTTGACCTGCTCGGGATTTTCCTGTATCTAACAGTTCGTGAGAAAATTTCCACTGGGATGTATGTATTCCAAGAAAATTTCGAGAAAATTAAAAGTGTATATTTTGTTTGAAATTTAAATTATTTCGATTAAGGGTGACTTGCTGATTAAAAAAATCTAAACACGTTGCCAGAAATTATGCACCGTTTTGCCGGAAATCGAAAAACTGGAGACCATTGGATTTTTATCAAATTTGGTTAATCGGCTATATGGCGGTCAATTTTGGTCCGAGAGTCAAGCGAATAGATATTTCCCACATAAAATTGGCCGCTCGTTCTTCTGCAGTACTCTGAATTTTCCTAGATCTAACAGATTGTGAGAAAAATTTCCACTGGGATGTATGTATTCGCTGAAAATTTCGAGAAATTAAAAGTGTATACTTTGTTTGAAATTTGAATTATTTCGATTAAGGGTGACTTGCTAATTAAAAAAATCAAACATGCGGCTAAAATTCTGCACCGTTTTGCCGGAAAATCGAGAAAACTGTAGATTTTTTAATTCTATTTTTCCTCTTTCCGGCAAACTGTGGTTAAGGGATCAGAAAAAAACACATGTTTGGAATAAGCTGGACCAACTGCATGTACCAAAACAATAAACAAAATTTTTTTTTTTTGGAAAATTTGGAAAATTTTTTCCAAGGGGGTACCCTTGGATTTTGATCAAATTGGTTAATCGGCTATATTGGCGCCAATTTTGGCCCGAGTGTCAAGCGAATAGACATTTCCTACATAAAATTGGCCGCTCGTTCTTCTGCCGTACTCGGAATATTCCCTAGATCTAACAGTTTGTGAGAAAAATTTCCACTGGGATGTATGTATTTGCTGAAAATTTCGAGAAAATTAAAAGTGTATATTTTGTTTGAAATTTAAATTAATTCGATTTAAGGGTGACTTGCTGATTAAAAAAATCTAAACACGTTGCCAGAAATTATGCACCGTTTGCCGGAAATCGAGAAAACTGGAGACCATTGGATTTTTTCAAATTTGCTTAATCGGCTATATTGGCGTCAATTTTGGTCCGAGTGTCAAGCGAATAGACATTTCCTACATAAAATTGGCCGCTCGTTCTTTTGACCTGCTCGGATTTTCTGTATCTAACAGTTCGTGAGAAAAATTTCCACTGGGATGTATGTATTCCAAGAAAATTTCGAGAAAATTAAAAGTGTATATTTTGTTTGAAATTTAAATTATTTCGATTAAGGGTGACTTGCTGATTAAAAAATCTAACACGTTGCCAGAAATTATGCACCGTTTTGCCGGAAAATCGAAAAACTGGAGACCATTGGATTTTATCAAATTTGGTTAATCGGCTATATTGGCGTCAATTTTGGTCCGAGAGTCAAGCGAATAGATATTTCCCACA
Organism: Diabrotica undecimpunctata; assembly: GCF_040954645.1. Classification (NCBI taxonomy): domain Eukaryota; kingdom Metazoa; phylum Arthropoda; class Insecta; order Coleoptera; family Chrysomelidae; genus Diabrotica; species Diabrotica undecimpunctata. Next base: position 137,240,610 of record NC_092810.1, read on the forward strand.
TAAAATTGGCCGCTCGTTCTTCTGCAGTACTCTGAATTTTCCTAGATCTAACAGATTGTGAGAAAAATTTCCACTGGGATTATAGTAATATGTCGCTGAAAATTTCGAGAAAATTAAAAAGTGTATACTTTGTTGAAATTTGAATTATTTCGATTAAGGGTGACTTGCTAATTAAAAAAATCTAAACATGCGGCTAAAAATTCTGCACCGTTTTGCCGGAAAATCGAGAAAACTGTAGATTTTTTAATTCGATTTTTCCTCTTTTCCGGCAAACTGGGGTTAAGGGATCAGAAAAAAACACATGTTTGAATAAGCTGGACCAAGTGCATGTACCAAAACATTAAACAAATTTTTTTTTTGAAAATTTGGAAAAATTTTTCCAAGGGGTACCCTTGGATTTTTATCAAATTTGGTTAATCGGCTATACTGGCGTCAATTTTGGTCCGAGTGTCAAGCGAATAGACATTTCCTACATAAAATTGGCCGCTCGTTCTTCTGCCGTACTCGGATTTTCCTATATCTAACAGTTTGTTAGAAAAATTTCCACTGGGATGTATGTATTCGCTGAAAATTTCGAGAAAAGTGTATATTTTTTTCTGTATCTAACAGTTCGTGAGAAAAATTTCCACTGGATGTATGTATTCCAAGAAAATTTCGAGAAAATTAAAAGTGTATATTTTGTTTGAAATTTAAATTATTTCGATTAAGGGTGACTTGCTGATTAAAAAATCTAAACACGTTGCCAGAAATTATGCACCGTTTTGCCGGAAAATCGAAAAAACTGGAGACCATTGGATTTTTATCAAATTTGGTTATATAGCCATATTGGCGTCAATTTTGGTCCGAGACTCAAGCGAATAGATATTTCCCACATAAAATTGGCCGCTCGTTCTTCTGCCATACTCAGAATTTTCTTACATGTAATTGTTCGTGAGAAAAATTTCCACTGGGTGTATGTATTCGCTGAAATTTCGAGAAAATTAAAAGTGTATATTTTGTTTAAAATTTGAATTATTTCGATTAAGGGTGACTTGTTGATTAAACCAATCTAACATGCGGCTTAAAAATTCTGCACCGTTTGCCGGAAAATCGAGAAACTAGATTTTTTAATCGATTTTTCCTCTTTTCCGGCAAACTGTGGTTAAGGGATCAGAAAAAAACACATGTTTGGAATAAGCTGGACCAACTGCATGTACCAAAACAATAAACAAAAATTTTTTTTTTTGAAAATTTGGAAAAAATTTTTCCAAGGGGGGTACCCTTGGATTTTTATCAATTTGGTTAATCGGCTATATTGGCGCCAATTTTGGCCCGAGTGTCAAGCGAAATAGACATTTCCTCATAAAATTGGCCCCTCGTTCTTCTGCCGTACTCGGAATATTCCTAGATCTAACAGTTTGTGAGAAAAATTTCCACTGGGATGTATGTATTCGCTGAAAATTTCGAGAAAATTAAAAGTGTATATTTTGTTTGAAATTTGAATTATTTCGATAAGGGTGACTTGCTGATTAAAAAAATATAAACATGCGACTAAAAATTTTGCACCGTTTGCAGGAAAATCGAGAAAACTGTAGATTTTTTCAATTCGATTTTTCCTCTTTTCCGGCAAACTGTGGTTAAGGGATCAGAAAAAAACACATGTTTGGAATAAGCTGGACCAACTGCATGTACCAAAACAATAAACAAAATTTTTTTTTTTGGAAAATTGGAAAAATTTTTCCAAGGGGGTACCCTTGGATTTTTATCAAATTTGGTTAATCGGCTATACTGGCGTCAATTTTGGTCCGAGTGTCAAGCGAATAGACATTTCCTACATAAAATTGGCCGCTCGTTCTTCTGCCGTACTCGGAATATTCCTAGATCTAACAGTTTGTGAGAAAAATTTCCACTGGGATGTATGTATTTGCTGAAAATTTCAAGAAAATTAAAAGTGTATATTTTGTTTGAAATTTAAATTATTTCGATAAGGGTGACTTGCTGATTAAAAAATCTAAACACGTTGCCAGAATTTATGCACCGTTTTGCCGGAAATCGAAAAAACTGGAGACCATTGGATTTTTATCAAATTTGGTTAATCGACTATATTGGCGTCAATTTTGGTCCGCGAGTCAAGCGAATAGATATTTCCCACATAAAATTGGCCGCTCGTTCTTCTGCCATACTCAGAATTTTCTTACATCTCACTGTTCGTGAGAAAAATTTCCACTGGGATGTATGTATTCGCTGAAAATTTCGAGAAATTTATAAGTGTATATTTTGTTTAAAATTTAAATTATTTAGATTAAGGGTGACTTGCTGATTAAAAAAATATAAACATCCGACTAAAAATTTGCACCGTTTGCCGGAAAAATCGAGAAAACTGTAGATTTTTTAATTCCATTTTTCCTCTTTTCCGGCAAACTGTGGTTACGGGATCAGAAAAAAACACATGTTTGGAATAGGCTGGACCAACTGCATGTACCAAAACAATAAACAAAATTTTTTTTTTTGGAAAATTTGGAAAAAATTTTTCAAGGGGGTACCCTTGGATTTTTATCAAATTTGGTTAATCGGCTATACTGCGTCAATTTTGGTCCGAGTGTCAAGCGAATAGACATTTCCTACATAAAATTGGCCGCTCGTTCTTCTGCCGTACTCGGAATTTCCTAGATCTAACAGTTTGTGAGAAAAATTTCCACTGGGATGTATGTATCTTGCTGAAAATTTCGAGAAAATTAAAGTGTATATTTTGTTTGAAATTTAAATTATTCGATTAAGGGTGACTTGCTGTTTAAAAAAATCTAAACACGTTGCCAGAATTTATGCACCGTTTTGCCGGAAAATCGAAAAAACTGGAGACCATTGGATTTTATCAAATTGTTAATCGGCTATATTTGCGTCAATTTTGGTCCGAGTGTCAAGCGAATAGACATTTCCTACATAAAATTGGCCGCTCGTTCTTTTGCCGTGCTCGGGATTTTCCTGTATCTAACAGTTCGTTGAGAAAAATTTCCACTGGATGTATGTATTCCAAGAAAATTCGAGAAAATTAAAAGTGTATATTTTGTTTAAAATTTAAATTATTTCGATTAAGGGTGACTTGCTGATTAAAAAAATCTAAACACGTTGCCAGAATTTATGCACCGTTTTGCCGGAAAATCGAAAAAACTGGAGACCATTGGATTTTTATCAATTTGGTTAATCGGCTATATTGGCGTCAATTTTGGTCCGAATGTCAAGCGAATAGACATTTCCTAACATAAAATTGGCCTCTCGTTTCTTTTGCCGTACTCGGAATTTTCCTGTATCTAACAGTTCGTGAGAAAATTTCCACTGGGATGTATGTATTCCAAGAAAATTTCGAGAAAATTAAAAGTGTATATTTTGTTTGAAATTTAAATTATTTCGATTAAGGGTGACTTGCTGATTAAAAAAATCTAAACACGTTGCCAGAAAGTATGCACCGTTTTGCCGAAAATCGAAAAAACTGGAGACCACTGGATTTTATCAAATTTGGTTAATCGGCTATATTGCGTCAATTTTGGTCCGAGAGTCAAGCGAATAGATATTTCCCACATAAAATTGGCCGCTCGTTCTTCTGCCATACTCAGAATTTTCTTACATGTAACTGTTCGTGAGAAAATTTCCACTGGGATGTATGTATTCGCTGAAAATTTCGAGAAAATTAAAAGTGTATATTTTGTTTGAAATTTGAATTATTTCGATTAAGGGTGACTTGTTGATTAAAAAATCTAAACATGCGGCCTAAAAATTCTGCACCGTTTGCCGGAAAATCGAGAAAACTGTAGATTTTTTAATTCGATTTTTCCTCTTTTTTGGCAAACTGTGGTTAAGGGATCAGAAAAAAACACGTTTGGAATAAGCTGGACCAACTGCATGTACCAAAACAATAAACAAAATTTTTTTTTTTTAAATTTGGAAAAATTTTACCAAGGGGGTGGTACCCTTGGATTTTTATCAAATTTGGTTAATCGGCTATATTGGCGCCAATTTGGCCCGAAGAGCGAGAGACATTTCCTACATAAAATTGGCCGCTCGTTCTTCTGCCGTACTCGGAATATTCCTAGATCTAACAGTTTGTGAGAAAAATTTCCACTGGGATGTATGTATTTGCTGAAATTTCGAGAAAATTAAAAGTTGTATATTTTGTTTAAAATTTAAA
>NC_092810.1:137244871-137268496 GCF_040954645.1 Diabrotica undecimpunctata
ATATATATATATATATATATATATATATATATATATATATATATATATATATATATATATATATATATATATATATATATATACACTATATGTCCAAAAGTTTGGAATATTGGAATATTTCATTTTTTTATTGATTTTTATATATAAAATCTTCTGAATAGTTAAACATCATTTTGTTTCAATTATCAACAATACTAAATAAATCTCAAAACCAGATAAACGATATGCGAAAAAAATATTTATTTTCTTGGAGTGAAAAACTTACAATGTACAACTTACATTTAAAAATAAATTAGTATAGAAAAAAATAATTTTTAATAAAACTAATAATAAGTATTTCCTCCATTGGCCTGTATGCAAGCCTGTAGGCGATTTGGCATGCTGCCGATTAACTGGTCGAGATGGGCTTGCGGAATTCTCTCCAATTCTTCACGAGCAGCATCTTTAAGTTCTGAAAGTGTAATAGGGGGATTGTTTCGCTTCTTGATGCGCGTTTTGAGAATGCCCCTAGCATGTTCAATAATGTTCATGTCGGGGGAATTCGAGGGCCACTGTAATGTAGATATTCCTTATTCTTCAAGAAAATTTTGTACTGCTGATGTTCGATGAGGAGGTGCGTTCTCATGCATAAATACAAATTCATCATCTACTGCCCCTTGGAATAGACGTACGACAGGATTTAAAACTTCCTTGATGTATACAGCACCAGTGACTCTTCTCTCCAGAACCAGCAGTGACGTCCGTGTACCACTCATAATACCACCCTAACCATAATACTGCCACCTTCAAATGGGACTCGCGGTTTAGCTGTTTCTAGTGGGGCTTGTCGTCCTGGGGCCCTCCAAACCAGTGTTCTTCGCGAATCAGATACCAAGTCAATTTTTGACTTTTGATACAAATTTACCGCATTTAGTCTGCGTGTTATTGTTTGCCGTGAAATATTCAGTCCTTGAAGCCTAGAAATTTCTCTGGATATACCACTTGTAGATTCCAGACGATTTCTACGAGCTATAAATGTTATTTGCCGGTCTTGTGCTGCTGTTGTACATCGATTTCTACCACTTCTGAGACGATCCTTGACTTTATTTGTATCTTGGCATTTTTTTTAATTTTCGATACAGCACTCTGAGTAACATCAGCAATATTCACGATATAACTTTGACTAAAGTCCTGTTGTAACAAAGCAATTACTCTGGATCTGTCAAAATGAGATATCACGTTTTTAGGCATTTTTAAACGGCTCAATTCAAATTTAAACAAAGACTGAAATAATGTGTAAATACGCTAATCAGTTGAATGTGACCAAAATCATACAAAAACGATTCAAATTTTTTATCATTTTCATTTAAAAACCCTCTAGAATGAATATCAACAACAGTTTTAAAACCTCCATAGGCGTAGATATATTATTTGTACGTATTCCAAACTTTTGGACATGTGTGTATATATATATATATATATATATATATATATATATATATATATATATATATATATATGTATATATATATGTATATATATATATATATAAAGATCCATCGAAATAAAATTTCAAGATATCAATATAGACAAATTATATATAGACAAATTGTATATAGTAATTTAAGATAAGATTTAGTGTAGATAAGAATAGAAATTTGTTTGGCAAACGACCGTTTTTCCGTTGCAAACAAAATTATAAAAAAACCTTTGTTTAGAATTAGAAGACATTTTACCTGAAGTTAATCTTTTCATTGTTTGTATAGTCGAGTATTAAATGACCATATTCTAATCTTTTGAAATAGGTATAAATGATGTATTGAAAAAACCAATTTTAAAGTAAGCTATTTAGTTTTCTCTGAAACCGAAATTAGGCTTTTCCAAAATCATAGTAAACACAATTTCAGCTTTTTGATTGGACGGTCGTTTTTAAATGGGAATTTGGGAGTCGATGATGAGACAGGAGAAGTCAGTCATATTTTGGTCATCGAAAGGAAACAGTCGTGTGTCTCAAGATAGGGTGTGGTTCGTGAGTTTGGATACCGGCGTAACGAAAAGAAGTGAATAGTTTGAAGAAGGAGATAACAAGTAGATTAAAAGAGGTCCTTGTATCTACCGTGGGCATTTTTATAAAGTATATGTGAAAGTATTCTTACGGCATCAAGTTGACAAAAGGAGGTCCTGGTGTCATAAATAAGTAGCGGAGTTTGGAGAAGTGAATCAGGTGTTTTTTGTGTAGTCTGCAGGAGGTTTGCAGAGACGTAAAGAAGGAGCCGAGGTGCCAAAAAGGGGAGATCACATCTTTGAGAAGACTGGACTTTTCTGGGTATGTTCCAACATACAACTCAAGAAGAAAATAAACTGTAAGTGTTTGTACAATTGAATTTTATATCTGTGAAGGATCGTTTCGACATCATGGTCATTAGCATTCAAATTTAAGAACTGAGGTTTTGTTAGGCTAATCAAAAGTTTAAAGTTTTGTGGTTTCTTTTTTTTCAAGTAAAGAAAATTTTAAGTAAAATTGGTTTTTCACGTAATATAAATGTATGTAGCTTTATAATCTTATTATCATAATAATTTGATTTATTTTCTTGTATGCTGATTGATAAGATAACGACAGAATTTAATAATTGTTTTATTCGTTCATATAAAATAAAGAAACGTAAATCTTTGTAATATAATATATTTATATTATTATCCTTTCTTCTCTATCTCGATAAAAGACAACTAGAAAATCTTTTGAATCCATCGAGCACAGGTAATATAAGGATTATTTTACTTTTGATAACAGATAAGTTATAATTTTTTTATTGGCTCAATAAACTAAGTTTGAACTCAAAATAAACAATCATAACAATATATATTACAAGTAAACCCCGAAATTGGGTAAAACTAGTTTTAACGGCATATTTTGCGTATTATCCAAATTGGCTGGATAAAAGGCAAAGGAAATTGATAACTTCTTGATTTATCCGAGTCATTCTAGATTTATTCAATGTCAAATGGATAAAGCAGTACATTTTAAACTTTGGTATAAAAACCACTACTGGCGTTTAAAATTTATTGCTTTTCTTTATTAAGAATCTACTACAGAATTATTGTCAAAAATATATAACTAAGCATTGAGAATTTGATATAACTAAAAGCGATCAAACTCATATTCATTTTTACTTCAAATTAGAAAATTGAACAGAATATACTATTAATATTCTATATATGTATATATATATATATATATATATATATATATATATATATATATATATATATATATATATATATATATATATATATATGTATATATATATGAATATATACTTAATTATATGGTATTTTTTTAGAGAAGAACATCTCATAAGAACCGCTATAGAAAACAATGATTTCATGACCAAAATATTATTTGGAGACATCCTTAAGGCTGTCATTCCAACCATGTATAAAAGGTTTATAAACGCCGGCGATGTGATTATAAAAGAAGGCAACAAAGGTTCCCATATGTATGTCTCCATAACAGGAAAATTTGAAATATCCAATCAAAATTTCAAAAATACCTTTGAAGATGTAAGAGTGTTCGGCGAATTGGCTATTATTTATGATGCTAAAAGATTAGCGACTATAAAAGCGCTAACGGATGCAGAAATATGGGTTTTGGATGCAGTCACCTATCAACAAGTGCTGAGGAGGTAAGTATTAAAATGACTTCTTTATTTGTAGAGTGTTTTCAATAACGAGTCTATATCTATCATATCTGTCGAGTTATTCCAGTTTGAGAACAGTGAAAGTTCTACGTTTTCCAGAACAGGATATAGAGCAAACTTTCCAGCAAGGTCTAATTTGAAGCTCCAGTCCCAAAATATGGCCGACTCTAAGCTTCTTCCCTCACTATTCACTCTTGGCAGAGTCCGCGCGAGAACCTTCACTGCTTACATATTTCAAATTACATAAATTGCATTATAAAAAATAGGTATTCATTGATATATGCGAAAATTTCAACTCTTAATATTTATAAACAAGAGAAGGTTTTTTTTATGTGTGTTCAAGTAGGGATGCCAACTGCGATGTAATTGCATGTTTCATCGCTTTTGAGAAAGAATTTGATAAAGTACTACATGGGAAACTGCGTGCGAGATCTTCACAGTGGGAAAAGGTGTTCGACAGTTTTGCATACTGTCACCAGCACTATTTAACATAATTTATATATGTATATATATATATATATATATATATATATATATATATATATATATATAAGAATTACTGGATATTAGTGACTGTCAATATAAACAAACAACACAGTTTATTAGGGTTGCAGTCAGAAAATTGGCCGGGATGTTAATGAAACACTCTTATGACTTTTTGTCTAGCTTTCGGAATGGTTTTATTCCTTTTTCAAGACACTGTAATAAAAAAAATGTAAATATTTATAAAATATCACAAATCTTCAGTGCAACTTACTAGTCGTTGAGATTATTTATAAAAGCATAGACACTCAACATTATTAATTACTATTTAAATGGGAATAAGCCACAATTAAAGGTTAAAATACGTTTATTGACGTTTCAATTTCCACTTCGGAAATCGTTCTCAAAAAAATAAAAAAAAGTGGAAATTGAAACGTCAATAAACGTATTTTAACCTTTAATTGTGGCTTATTCCCATTTAAATAGTAATTAATTTAAAATGCCGCAAGAAAATAGCTTCAGAACAATACTCAACATTATTAACACACATATAAAATATAAAATATTGGACAAAATACATTTTAAAATTCTTTAAAATTTAGGTACAGATAGTAAAAATTTTGTTTGTCATCTTTTACTGGTGTGTTTTAACTCTGACACATAGAGAACAAAAAGAAAAAATCCTATAATTAAAAAGTAATTAGGTGTACTTAATATTATATTTCTTTTTAAGAAATACTAGAGGCCCATCTTAGGTGATTTTAATTTTTTTTTTAATAATGTTGAGTGTCTATGCTCTTATAAATAATCTCAACGACTAGTACGCGCTATCTCAGAGTTTGTGATATTTTATAAATATTTACATTTTTTTTCTTATTACAGTGTCGTGAAAAAGGAATAAAACCATTCCGAAAGCTAGATAAAAAGTCATAAGAGTCTTTCATTAACATCCCGGCCAATTTTCTGACTGCAACCCTAATAAACTGTGTTGTTTGTATATATATATATATATATATATATATATATATACATATATATATATATATATATATATATATATATATATATATATATATATATTATAATTAGAAGATAATATTACAGTAAATGGCTCACTTATAAACAATCTTAGATATACAGACAATACCGTATTGCTTTAGATAGTGAGCATGTGCTCCAAAGGATGATGGAATAATGTTGTAGAAACATGTTACAAAGATACCCTTAACCTAAATTATAAGAAGACAAAAAAAGATCATTAGTAAAAACACCAACATAAACGCCCAAATTACAATAAACGATACATCTTTAGAAAGAGTGGAGAAAATACGCTACCTGGGCTACAATATTAAGAATACCTAGGAACATAGCTCAATCAATAGCAGATCAACAGATCAAAAAACAAATACGCATAAAAGTCCAGAAAGTAGAAAGACAAGGACAACTTAACACTATAGAAAAATGGAGAGAGTTAGTGAAATAAAATCATTGATATCTAGGAGGAGGAAATACAAAAATCAAAACGAACAACAATACAAAACATAAATAAACTAATCAAACAAAAAATCAAAGAAGCGAAGAAATTGTGGCTATTAGAAAAATGTGCAAGAATTTAAAGATTAGAAAAACAAAATGACAGCTTTAACATATATAGGAAAATTTAAGAAACAGGTTTTCAAACATATTACAAAACACAGAAATAGATGATCAGTAGGTGAGAATCATAACAAATTTATACCGACATCAGAAAGTCATAATACGAGTATACCAACAAAAATATAAAGAGTTCCCTACAAGAAGAGGAGTACGACAAGGATGTGTGCTATCCCCTCTACTTTTTAATATGCGCTCAAAAGAAATGTTTAAAGAGGCACTAGAAGACATCAATGAAGGCATATCAATTAACGGAACAATGTTGAATAATCCCAGATGTGCAGACTATACAATACTAATTGCGGACAGCAGAGAAGTCGACAGTACTGCGAGAGGTATGGAACGGCTCTGAATACAAAAAAAAACAAAAATCGTCATGGTCAGTAAGAACAAGATTAAAGACGAAACAATATACGTAAAGGAAAAGCTTTAAAGCAAATCATCATCATCATCATCAAACTATATGCGTCCACTGGTGGACATGTCTAACTCAGCTCTTTCCATATGTCTCTGTCTTGTGCGGCTTGCATCCAGTTATTGCTAACACGTTTCAGGGCGTCAGTCCATCTAGTTGGTGAAGGTCCTCTGCTCCGTAGTGCTGTTTGTCTTAATCTTCACTCGACAATACGTTTTGTCCATCGGTTGTCTGATAATGTGGCGACGTGTCCTGCCAATTCCATTTTAGTGACGCGATTTTTTTGATTGCATCTGTTGTTTCTATTGTATGACATATTTCTTGACATACTTCTGTCACTCAGAGTGACACCCAACTTCTGACGCTCCATAGTCCTCTGAGTCACGCGAATCTTATTAACTACCTTTTTTCTGAGTGTTATTGTTTCCGCTCCATAGTGAGTACAGGTAACACACATTGGTCAAAGATTTTCTTTTTGACACATATGTATAGAAGAAGAAGAAGAATAAGGCGAAGTTAAATAATTTAAAGGGGGTTTTATAACCATTTGACTCCCATTTCCAATATTACCTTCCACAGAAAGCCATCTGAGCCGGGGCTCTGCCATTTTTTAGTGACAACAGTTTTGTTACTGCATCTAGTGTTGGCAACGATATTTCAGGTTTAGCTGACTGGTACTGCTCTGATTCGTATATCGTTGTTAGAATATCAGTAACTGACAATTGTTTGAAATATTCTCCCCATTGTCCTTGTATTTCGCTATCCTCTGTAAGCAATTGTCCTGCAGTATCTTTTATAATCATACCGCTATGTTAAGAGCTTTTACAGAGAACAGTATTGATCATAGACACACAACTATTTTTCGGAATATATATAATAGTGCAACAGCTGCAGTGAGAATGTATTATGGTAGGAGTCACCAATTATATTCCCTGAGGGTCCGTTTCGAATACCTACTACACTTTCGCGGTCCGGACACTCAGCACTAAACCAGGCAGTGGCATAACCGGGGGGTTACCCACAAACCCTCCAGTAGTTGTAATCCCCCCTCAGTAGATCATCCTGGTTACGTCGTTGAAATTAGGCAACTAGGCCATCTCGTTTAGGGAGGAGTATGAAATAAACTCAAGGAAAAAGATAATTATAAAGCTATTGTATTACGCGCTATCTCAGAGTCCCCGTCTTTGTTTATAAATTTTTGCGAGCGTAATTTGAAATAATTGTATCTTAGACTTATTTATCATTTAATGCCACTGTTTCTGGTTGTTTTCCTTCTGCAACTATAGTGTTCAACAGCTTAGCTTAAATAGCGTTTGTTTTATATATTTTAGGTGAATAAAAAAAGATCATAAGTATGAAAAAGCAAACTAATATCTCATTGTTTCATCATGTAACTCAAACAAAGTACACAGTTTCATTGCCAAAGGATTTTAGTTCTGGATATTTTTGTCCACACACATATTTATCCAAAAATTGTCCCCAGGCAAGCGTTTCTGGAACTTAAGTATAAACCATCCTGTTAAAACAGAATCTTCCTGATACTCGAATTTCCATCTGAAGGGAAGCTTTGTTACTCTATAAAAAACGTCTGCATGGTCCATACATCATTAGGCTTGAGTGAAAAACTGATACTATACAGTTGCACAACATTTTTAATTATGTGAAAATCAGCAAATCGTTTTTAAATTCCAAATCAAGTTCATTATTAAACGTGAGAACTGGTAACATCAAAATATTTATTCTATCACACACGGATTTAGGAGAGGATAAATGGCAAAAGTTGAAAAAAACGAAAAAAAATTTCAATCTTTTTAGAAAAACATCTAATATCCGATAAGAAGTTCACAAACCCCTTGCACTGTAATTTTAAATTCAAGAAGTTCAGATGTCTGAAGATATCCGCCAAAAATGCGATAGTTCTTATCATTCATCATAATCAATAGTGGACAGAAATTCTTTTATGTTGTCAAGTGTTGCAAAGAATCTTTCAAGCACTAAACCTTTGCTCAGCCATCTCACGTTGTTATGAAGAAGCAAATCGTCAAACTGAGCATTAGTGTCTTTTAGGAATGATTTGAATTGACGATGCCTCAAAAATGATTTTGCACATATAAAGTTCACTATCTTCATGACGGTATGCATTTTACTGCGAGGATTTGGATTTAAACTGCAACACAACACACTTTTATGAATAATACAATGATACGATATTAGATTTCCATTTCACATAGGATTGCTTCTTAATTGCTGAACCAAGCCTTTCCTACACCCAACCATCGCTGCTGCGCCGTCCGTAGTGATCGAAATAACTTTTTTTAAAACCACACTATCCTTGCCAAAATAGTCCAGACACTATAATTTTATTACTATATTTTGAATTTAACGGCGGTCCGCAATAATCAAGCTCACGGACCGAATGTGGACCGCGGGCCGCCATTTGGTGACCACTGTATTATGGTGACATAAAAACATTTCCCTTAGAGAAAGCTATTAGTCAAGGAGACACCATCTCCCCTAAATCATTTTTTAACCGCTTTATTACAGAGTGCTATGAGAAACAATAATTATAAATGGGAAGTTTCTGAACCACTTGAGGTCTGCAGACGACATAGTCCTTATTGCAGACCTGGTAGATCATGCCTGACAAGTTCTTCAAGACTTTCAGAACTCTTGTACAGGAGCTGGTCTCAAAATGACCTTTTCCAAAACACAATACATGACCAAAATGACCAACCTTGTACTGGCCAAAAACATTTCAACTAATGGCACGCAAATTGAACAAGTGTAAGTAAATAGATACTATAAGTATCTGGGCCACGAGATAAATTTAGGAAGAGGCAATCGAACAACAGAGTTGAATAGAGAAAATGTACTAACATGCGCAGCTTACGGATAACTGAGGGAAGTATTTAGACCAGATATTCTCATGTGCTTGAAAAGGAAGATACAAGTGGAACAGAGAGCAATGAAAAAGTTAATGTTGAATATATCTCTCAGAGCCATAGTTTTAAATCAAACACTTAAAGAACGATTTCCGAAGTGGAAATTGAAACGTCAATAAACGTATTTTAACCTTTAATTGTGGCTTATTCCCATGTAAATAGTAATTAATTTAAAATGCCACAAGAAAATAGCTTCACAAACACTTAAAAGAAATACAACGCTTAAATGGAACTGGGCAGAACATGTTGCCAAAGTCAGAGATGGAAGATGAACCAAGAAAATTTTAGAATGGATACCAAGACACGATACTTATAGTAATCCAACAAGGTGCTCTAACGACATCAAGTGCACGCAGTACAACTGGATTCAAGGTATCAAGATGGGATACAATGGAATTATTTACGTGAGGCCTACGTTCAGCAGTGAACTCAAAATGGCTAACGATGATGATCTTTTATAATTCCTGGACAGGTTAGTGTTTTCTAGTTTCCCATAAAACTATCTAGATTACCCGATTTTATGATTACCCTCAAGTCGTTTTATTCATGCTTTAAGGTTTGTTATTTCTTTCTTCTTAAGTTTCTTTTTTGTTTTAGTTCTAATTCTATGATAGGTTCCCTAGAACCCCCTTTATTTTTCGTTCTTTTTTTTCTATGCATTCTGTAGCCGCAATTTGCATACTTAAGTTTTGAGTTTCTTTAAATTATGCGATCAAATATATAAAAAAGCACTTTTGTTTTAGATACAATGTGAAGGAACAAGAAGAAAGGGTTAATTTTTTGATAAAAAATGATATTCTTAAAAACGCTGGGGAAAAGGTGCTCAAATCTGCTGCAAACTCATTAAAATCTGAATCTTTTGCAGGAGATACAGCTATCGTAACAGAAGGCGAAAAAGGTAAAACATAAAGAAAAAAGTAAGACAATAAAGACAAAAGCAATTTTGAGTTTGGTTTTAAAATGATATTAAAGTACAAATTCAACTCTCAACCCTGATATTTTTAGTCTTTGAGACCACCAACCACTTTTTTCCTACATTTAGGTTAAGTCCGAAAGCCTAACTTTCAGAGTGTCTACAACTACAACGGTATTGTCGATATTGAAGGTTCAAGTTTTTGTTTTCAATTCGGTCCTAGTGTAATACACAAATAATATTTTTAGGTGACAAATTTTATATCGTTCGAGCGGGAACGGTGACTGTAACAAAGAAAGGTGAAAACTTTATCCAAACTCACGGGAAAGGTTACTGCTTCGGTGAGCGAGCTCTGTTGGAAGAAACCTGTAGGCAGGCTACTGTGACTGCTAATCCCCCATTGGTGGAATGTCTTACATTATCCAGAAAATCCTTCTTTGAACTAACGGAATATCTTAAAGTTATTCCTCCAAAATTGTCCGTAGCAAAGCCTAATATTTATCAGGATATTAAACTGGATGATTTAAAAATTTGTTTTACTTTGGGTAAGTATTGCTTGTATAAATAATTATATTATATTAAATTTTTAAACAAATTAAACTTTAATTTTGAATTTTTAAAATTTAACTTTATAGGTTACTGGTCGATACTTCAATCAGTCTAAAACAACAATTTTCACAAAGCGACACTGGTTTAAAATTGCACAATTTGATTAATGAGCATGTTTCCAGTCGGTTACTGGTGTTGTAACCTCGGAAACCTTTTTTGGATGGTGCTAGAAAGGTCACCAATGGAGACACTGCGGACGGCAGCCTGCTGGTTGGTGGAGAGCGAGTCGTGGGTTCGAAACTGGCTTTTGGAACCGGGAATGGGTTCAACGGACGAAATAAGTAAAGATAGGACAGGATAAGATATATTAGAAAAGATACAGAAATAAACAAAATGATAGATGGTTAAAATTACCAAAGATAAGATAGAAAAAGGGCGCCACTTAACTTTTCGGGGTTAAAGGGGAAAATTAAGAAACCCTAGAAACGAAAAGAGATAAGGAAAGATATTAAGGGTCTGAGACCAAATCCAAGGACAGATATCAACAGTCAATTATTAAATAAATCTTGTCAACACTCACAGATAGGAAATAGGATCTTGTAATGGCAAAATAGTTGATGTTAGATTTTTACTCACATTAACGAAGTATTTGTGATATGTTTGAGCTATGTGAGTTTTATTTCGAAGATCGTTTATTATGGACCAAGTTTTTCTTGCAACATTTTTAGAGCTTCCCAGACGATTCTGATAGTACATTTTTTTAGCTGTATTGATAAGTTTTAGATAGGTTCCTCTGTACTTGGAGATATATTCAGTGACAAAGACGTTGGTAGTAAATTTCTTGATGTACAGTAGTGAACGCATATTCTTGGCTGATATGCGGATACCTTTGGTAGTCCAGGGTTTTTGATGTTTTGACTTAATTGTAATTAAAGAAAATGCCATATTGTAAATACAGACGAGCCTATCTAAAAAATCACTAAAATTATAGACCACTTCCACAGAGGGAAGGTGCCACCCAGAAGTCAAGCACAAATTTTGAAATTTACTGCTTCATGATCATGCATTAATAATTGTAGAGCGTAGAGTGGTTATTTAATAAATTTTTCTATATATGAAGGCAAAATTGAAAGCAATGAAAAAGGTCCTCTCGGTGAACGAACTGTTTTCGAATTGAACAAAAAGTATGACTGTGTCTACTTTACCAGCTCTATACTGCTCTCCAAGCTTCTGAATCGGAAATTGTTTAGTTGTAGGACTTTAAGATCCAATAGAAAAAATTTTCCTTTAGATGAACTGGCACCCGATAAAAATTTACAGACTGGCAACTCTGACAGTATTGCTACCAGCAATATTACAGTAAATAAATGGAATGATATAGGAAAAAATGTGTCATTGTGCCTAGTACCATATAAAATGTAACAGAAAAATCTTCAGTTCAGCGCATGACCAAAAAAGGATTAAAAATAACAGTACAATGTCCAAAGAGTATTAAAGATTATAATCGAAATATGGGTGGAGTTGATCTTTTCGATCAACTTCATTCTTGTTTGAGCATTGTAGTATAGGGCAAAGGTACGGGCCTTGTACCTTTGCCCCAATGTGCTTACTGACTTACGTATGATATTCTCATCATAAAATTATTGCTACAATATTTAGCAAATGAACTGATTTGACCGGAAGATCTCTATTTAGTATTTTTTATAAAACGAATTTTATCAAAATTCTGTTGTTCAACTTCTACATTTCAATCAAGGGTAGAACAGCTAATTTGAGATATTTCAAGGCTAAAATTTGTTGTTTGTTTTAGGTATAGGTGGATTTGGTCGCATCGAATTGGTCAAACACAATGAAACTAATAAATTGTTCGCCCTAAAATACATGAGTAAGATTGATATCGTCCGAGACATGCGTCAACAACATGCCATTAATGAAAGAAAACAAATCCAATGTTCTTCTCCGTTTATTTTAGATATGTACAAGACATTTAGGGATAATAAATTTGTTTATTACTTACTGGAGGCTTGTCTAGGTAAATATATGTTGCAAATTAGGGTAGATTCTTGGAGGTTGGCGAAAAACTTGCTAGATATTTTATATAATAATCGATAAGATACAGAGTGTACGGAAAAAATACAATTAAATTAATTCATCCATTCAAATTAAATTTTATAAGCTATTACTGTAGATTTGAAATGAATCACACTATTATTCGCTGAAAAATTAGTGCCCAATAAATTATTTATACTGTTCGGTATGTTACCGGTATGTTCGGTATGTATGATAATTAGGAAAACAATATTATTTACCGTATACATGGCCTACTTTGCCAAGCATATTTCAGTTTTATTTCAATATTTCTTTCCTTAGCACATATAAATAAATACAAAAATTATTTTGAGAACTCGCGAGATATTAACAGAAAATTGACTTATCATTTTTTATCACAATCTTTGAAACATAATAGGACTACTTTGATAATACGTTTTGAATTTTATTTTTTAATAAAAACTAGAACAAAAAAGCTCTATTTTTGTTTTTTATAAAAAAACTTTTAAAACAAAAATACAAGAAAAATTATTACACTTTTATCAAAAAAAAAAACATAAGAAAAGTTATAACTGAAAACAACTTAAATTTTCTTTACAAGAAAAATATCCTGCTCTAGTTTTGGAAGGTTCCTTTAATATTTTCTGATGTCTTTAATGGTTTTTTTTTAGGAAATTGGACCACTACAAAAGTACCAATTTTTAGATTATTTCCATCTACAGTGGGTGATCAAACTATTATGATCACTTCAAAAAACTTTGTATTTTGCTGTTTAATAAAGAATAAAACTGCATATAAGCGTCTAATAATGTGAATATAATATAAAAATAGATCATAAACACGTTCTTTTACAAAATTTTAAAATTTTTGAATGAATGTTTGAATGTTTCTCAGGTAGTCTTCTTTTATTTTACCGTTTCTGTGCCAGGTGGCAATGAGTCTCTCAATTAACTGCTGCTTATTTGTGACAGTTTCCTGGGCAATCTCCCTCTTCATAAGCTCCCATAGATTTTCGATCGGATTGAGGTCTGGGGAATTACCTGGCCACATCAGTACTTTAATTTTTTTTTTCCAGGTACGATGTTACTGTTTTTGCCTTATGGCACGGTGCTGAATCGTGCATGAAGGTAAAATCCTCCGATTCGCCAAACCAGTCTTTGATTTGTGGCATGAGCTTTCTTTCCAGAACTTCAATATACTGATGTTGATTCATGATTCCATTCACAATGTACAGCCTACCTGTACCCTTACTGTTGATCACAGACCATACCATGATCTTGAGAGGATGCTTTACTCGCTCCACTATGCAATCCTTTTTCACCCACTCGCCTTCGGACGAAGGCCGACTTATCCATGAGTATCTCCACTGTAGACTCATCGGAGAAACAAACCTGTGAATATAAAAAACTATAAGATATTTTTTTAGGATAAAAACACTGGTTATAGGGATTTTAAACTTGAGTAGTCACGTAATTTACCTTATTCCAATCCTAAATTGTCCAATTTTGGTGTTCTTTGGCCCATTTCAGTCTCTTTTTCATCATTGCGATGGTCAACTTTAGTTTTTTGGCAGGGCGACATGATTTGAAACCTTGGTCGGCAAGCCTTCTGCGGACTGTCATGTCAGAAACTGGCATCCCAGCTTCACGAATAAGTCTCGTGAGGATTCTTCTTGGCTTCTTTCTATTGTTTACGAAGATATCCCTCATTTTTCTTTCGTCTCTGGGTGTAGTGACACGCTTTCGACCACATTTTTGGACACGCTGGTGAGTCAGGGGTTTGTTGGTATCCATTTTTTTCTTGATATTGTTCACTGTTGCTTGCGCTACTTGGCATTGTTGAGCTATCTGACGTTGGAAAAGCTTTGTATTCAATAAAAGTGTCTTTATCTCCACCATTTTACACACAGGGACGTCTTTAGCCTTACCCATTATGATTTTCGTCTCAAAAATCGAAATGTTTTGAAAATGTCTTTAAAATTAAAACTGATAGTTTTTTTTTTCACTCACAATCACCACTAATATATTAATAAAATATACTACAAAGATAAAACGATACTAATCTTTCAAAAACAATACAAAAACATATAAATTCAGTTGTAAACTCCAAGCACAAATTCACCACAATGTGTATGTTGTCACGTAATTTGACACAAATGACAGTTCTAGAGCTGTAAACGTCAAAAAAAGTAAGGTTATTAGTGACAAAATATATTGGCATACCTTAATCGTATAGCAGCATATGATTTTATTATAAAATTTTTGAATAAATTTGAAAAACCTAAACTTTTGTGATTGATCATAATAATTTGATCACCCTGTACTTCGATGTTGTCATCAGATTCTATATTTTCAACCACTTAATCCTGCCCTTTTTCATGTGATTCATTTGTCTTCTCACCCTTATCATCGTCACTGTCATTCATCTCTATCTCGATTTCTTCTGCTAAATTTTCGTCGTCATTCATCTCCAGCTATATTTCTCCTTCTAAATCCTCGTTCCCACTTCCCTCTTCTGTCTGATTAAATTCTTTAAATTGAACTGATTCACCGGATTCAGTATTAAGCAACTTTTTCTTTCCTTTAATGGTACCTCCTTTCTTTTTTTGTTATAAAAACTTAAATAATGCATTATCAATTTCAGAGCTTACCCTTTTTTTCCCCAAATCTCTCATTCGGTATCTTTTTTAGCACTTTATGTGGGTTAATTCCAGTTGCGCAAAATGAACTTGAAAGTTTGGTTCTATAGCATCGATTAGTTTTATTAGCAATTGAGGAAAGATGTTTTTTTCAACTGAATTTAAGTTAGGTTGACTAGTTTTTAAATCAGTAAGGATCTTTTTTCAGTTCTTGTTAAAAGGCCGAAAAAATCCAACATCATATGGTTGTGTAAGCCCTGTAGAACTATGTGGCAGAAATACAAACCTTATATTTGCCCTTTGACAAGCCTCTATTATCTCAATATTCAGATGTGAGGACAAGTTGCCCCCAATCAAAACCTTGTTGCTGTTATCCCGTTTTGACCACGGTAAAACAACTTTAAAAAATCAGTCTTGGAAAGTTAGTGCATCAAACCATCCAGATTTTGTTCTGTTATACAATGTAAGAGGGGAGCCACCCGTTATTCATCTATCATATAATCTTTCAGCTTTATAAATGACATACAGTGGAAGGCGTTCTGCTGTTGCGGTGGCTGCGAACATTAGAGACCCTGCGCTTTTAGTGGCATTCATGTATCTTTCCGGGTATTTTGTCCCTCGTCGAAATACACATTTTTGGGTACCAGGGTCATCTGACAAATTTGTTTCATCATAATTTAGGATATTTTAAGGTTCGATGTTTTCAAGTGTTATTTTTAAATTACTAAAATATCCCTCTATGATTTCTTCGGTGTGGGCTGCCCCGGATCGTTTAACGTTTTGGCAGTGTCTAAGAGTTAAAAGGTGCTTATGCTGTGACAAAAAAGCCTTGATCCAGTCACAACTAGGAAGGTTGTTGTGAGAGAAATAAACAACTTGAGTTCCTCTGACATCTATATATTGTTTGACAAGTATTCTAATGTCTGGGCTTGTTAAAAGAGCACCATATTCTGCACTTGCTATAACAACATCCACTAAATGACGTTCTTCTATTTTAGTGAGTGTAAGGAGATGGCCAATGGAGGAACTATCCGTTCGTTTAATTTTGTTCAGTATGGTTCTGCGTGGCACCTTAAAACGTTTCTCTGCCTGACGGGAACTTAAACCCTCTCTCACTGCTCGTTCAAGCATGGTTTCAGAGTAGTTTACACACTGCCTTGCTCCGATTTTTTTTTGCTTTTTCTTGGCATTTTGATTAGTCCTTGAAAGAAAAAAATAATTAAGTAAATACTGACATGCTGTTTTACGTAAAAATTAATACTTTATGGTGTTAAAAACTCAAAAGCTCTCTTCAGTTTCCTTTTAAATGCCTCTAAAAAACATTTTATATAAAAACGCAAAACAAAAATTAGAGACAAATGTCAGGACAACATTGCCCACTTGGATTTTGTTTTATAAAGAAAAAAAATGTGATTCTTGATAAACGTTCCAACGCAAATTCAGTTAAGACAATACTAAATAAGACGTACAAACAAAATCTTAGTCAATATTCCTACTATTGTACTTATACCCAGCAGTGCTTAGCTTTTAACCTAAAAAAACTACAAAAACGTTTTCAAGTTCAAATTTATTACCTTACTACATCGAGTTAGAATCTATGGAGAAGCTATGAGCATATTAACGTATGTACTAAAAACGGCGTAGGTAGGCGTGGCTAACTGTGATATCAATATGGCGGTGGGATCATGGCCGGACTCAATAATATTAACCCTGGAATATCACACCTATTTTTTTTTGACATACACCTCACATATGGGTATCAGATACCCATTGATTTTTTGTGAAGAAATAAATAAAAAAGTAAATATTTTATGATTTCCAGGGACTATCTAGTCACTATTGAATACACATGAATAATTAAATCAATGATTATATTTTCTCTCTCTTAATTGTAGCAATACAAAAGAAAAAAATATTAAAAATGTTTAAAAATATTTAACAAACATTTTCTAAAAAACCAGAAACCTAATTCAAAATATTTTACCTTAATATAACAACAAAATGGTCTTTCTAACTAAAATCTAACACCTTTTGATTAGAGAAATCATAGTCATTCTTAGCCAGGTATTTCAATTTCACTCATTTTGGTGACTGCATTCACAACAAAGTTTCGCTCTATGCTCCATGCAGTATGCTTTATGGCAAGCCGAGCATGCATGCTTCGTTTTTCTATCTTTTCCTTTGCAGAGATAACACCTAGTTTGCTTCACTAAACTTGTGGGATGTTGTGTTGGAAGGTCTTCAACTTGGAGAATGCCACAAATTGATTGCCTGAGTGATTTCGGTAAAGAAGGTATTTGAAGTCTCTCTCGCATTAGTGGTTCAATTAAAGCCATTCCCAAAGACTTCAGAAAAGATTTTCTATTATTAGATGCAGTTTCTTTCCAATGGGTATTTGCGAGAGAAAATAGCACCATTGCATTTATGCCACTTGCATCAAGCATGTTAAAAAAAATTCTTAGTGGCCATCGTCTGCATTTTCGTGATGTAGTATAAGAATGGCATAATTGGTCGAACGTATCTGTACCTCCTTTTGATTCATTATAGGTGTGTATAAGGTTTGGTTTTCCTGTATCAGCATTTAATGAATTATCAGGATGTAATGTTGACGGCAAGAGAACAACTTTTTTGGGCTTTGGAGTGTATGAGATGATAGTTTTATTTTCGTCGAATGCAAATAATGATGTACCTACTTCTTTTTTACCGAGAAAAGACGGTGGAATTTCTCGTTTATTTTTTCTTAGTGTACCCAAGATAGTTAGTTTGAATTGTCTCATCATTTGATCAGCAAGAGGTATTGAAGTAAACCAATTATCTACTGTTACATTTCTGTTGGTTCCATGTATTGGTTCCGACAATTTCCGAACGTAAAAAGCTGGTACTGACTCCTTATCCTGTGTTTGGACTTTTCCAATATATGGAATAGCGTTAACCATATAAAATGTTTTAGAGTCATTCATCATCATTATCTTTATTCCATATTTGTCGGGCTTACTACTCATATAGATTTTAAATGGGCATTTCCCCCTGAATCCTACGAGCTGTTCATCGATAGTACAATGCTGAAAAGGGGTGTAGTATGATGTACAGTTGCTTATAAAGATTTCCCATAATTCGCGTATGGGTGGAAATTTATCCGCTGCTTTTCTTGTTGCTCTTGTATTTTTATCATCAAACCTTAGGCATACAGCTAGAAATGCAAACCTCTGCTGCGACATCGTAGCACGAAATATTCCATTTCCAAATTGTAGGGACCAAAGTTCATCAACACTAGAGTTAGAAATACGTAATGCACCAGATATGAACAATAACCCAATGAAGGCTTTAACTTCTATTTTATTTGTCAATTTGGTGTAACTTTGCGCTGTGATACTTTCACGTTTGCGAATGATTTCTTCATTTGTAAAAAGAACGATAATATCTAACATTTCTTCATTAAATAGTAAGTTCCAGGCTTCTTCAGGAGACTGAAGTATCCTGGCATTTCCTTTGCCGCCCGGTAAACGTATAACAAGATTTGCGGCTGTTGTACGACCACGCCTTGAGGGCTGTTCTGTAGACCAACGATGCCCGTTTTTTCCAAGTAAACTTGCAACATTTCTCACTGGTTCATGATCTGTTTCACTATCACTTTGTTCACTTTCATCAGTGTCGGTATTGGAGTTTTGTTCTTCGACATAATCCTCCTCAGATTCAGAATCGGTACCAAAGATATTTTCACCATCATCTCCGTTGTTTTCATTAGCAAATAAATGTTCAGCTTCCCTTTCCAGTTCAGCTTGGGTCAACGGACGACGTTTTTCCCAGTTTTCTTTCCAGCCGCATGAAGCCATTTCACTAAAAAATAATTATAAGAAAAATTAATAAATTATCGGAAACCTCACACATGGGTGCTACATACCCTAGCGCTTATTCAATAAATTCTCGTGATCGGAAATGTCGCACAAATGAGACAGCAACTAAAAACTTGTCCTTGGCAGACTACAGACTGAATTTACATGAAGCGGTATTAACATTGAAATGCGATGCTACATTCAGTTAAGTGTCTCGATGGGTATCTCACACCCAAGTATGAGGTTCCAGGGTTAAAACTACTTTAAAAATATGACTAGTTATTCCGAAGATTTAATCATAATCTAAAAAAGTGCAATACATTTTTAATAAACTATGATTTATTTATCCCGCGGTAAACACTAAAAACCCGATATATTATACATAAAGATAAATTAATACAGTCAAATACTATTAATTTATTCTCTGAATTACGGGCCATTACTTTGTTTACATATTTGTATACTAACTTGTAGAACGTTATTCCTGAAGATTTTTTATTAACATTGCTTCTGCCACTGCAACTACGTTGAGAACAAGAAACCATTATTATGCACTATCACAATATATTATTACAGTTTCTATAAAAGTATTATAAAACTAAAAATATTCGAAAAACAAAAACGTAATAAACATATACGATCTGTCAAAAGTGGCAAAACAATATGGCCGAAGTGAGGTCGTTTTAAGTCACGTGATGCCCTTTCCATAGATTCTAACTCGCCTTACTACCAGTACCAGCGTTACACTTCAGTCAGGCAGGTTAGATCACACTGGTCTTGATTTCTAGATTTCTACATGTTTTTTTATGCGCGCGTAAACATCTGTGGTACTTTGCTATGTTGCCAAGTATTTTTTTTACAAATATATATACCTTTACAGTGGGCAAAGTTGAACCTACTGGAAAAATTAGGCCATGTTTACGGTACCATTTTTGCATTCTCCATATATCTAATTCTGCTCTGTTTTAGCTGGAGATCTATGGCACATTCTTTATAAAGAAATCCCTGATAAAAGATTCAAAGAAAAAGAAGCCAAATTTATAGTCGGCTGTGTTTTAGAAGCTATCGAATACTTGCATTCGAACGAAATTATATTTAGGGATCTGAAGCCAGAAAACGTGTTATTAACGTCTAACGGATATTTTAAACTGACAGATTTTGGATATGCCAAAAAATTACCCAGATTTGAAAAGACTTTTACTTTTGCTGGTAAGTTATCTACAGATCTTATAAGTTTTCTATATTTCAGACATTTCTATTTCGAGGCATATTTCCACCGACGATACTGTTATATTGGCAACTCACGAATATTGAGGAGAAGCTTCTAAAATATAACGAAAAATTACTTAGTTTAGCTTTTTCATATAAAAATGAGTGCACGTCATTTAAGATTTACGACGTCAGATCCTCACAGCGTTGCCAAAACATCAGAATAGTTAATAAGTGAGGACATTTTAAAATGTCAACTACTATTCAATTGGATTTTTTAAAATGTAGTAAAATGAGTAAAAAAACTGAAAGATTTTATAAACATTAAATCCAATGCTAATAATAATATACAAGGTGGTCCAGAATTATGTACATTAATTTCTAGAGCTCATAGTACGTCCAAAAATAACGGTACTTCTTTATGTACACTTTTTTATAAAACTGAATAATAAGGGAGATACAACCCTTTAAAGGGGTGAATTGAAATTATTATTTTTTCAAATATCTTCCAAACGGTTTTGAATACGGAGTTCATATTTTGGGAGTGATTATAAGACATTAGGATAATTAATTTCATGTCACCACCTACCACATCCTATATTAATACAGGGTAATTTTGGAGGGTAAGTGGGGGTTATTGCGTCACATGTTTTTTAATTTTTACATATTTTAAAAAAAAATTTTAAAAATTGTTTCCTTAGACTTTTCTACGCAAAAAAGGTGCTCTTGTAATATTTCGATAGATATCACCGTTTTCGATTTATTTAAACTCGAAGGTATACATGTATTTTATTGTAATCGTTACATTTCTTAATATTCATCAAGTATGCTTTGGAATTGACACTTGTGTTAGCAATAATATTACAAATTAATGGAAAACTTAATTAATACTTAACATTTAATTAATGGCGAAAATAATATTTCACAACAACTGTTCAAATGTCCTCCATTTTGTTGAATACATAATCTAATTCTTTTATTTAGCGAACGCATTAATCCATTTAATGTTACTGGATCATTTTGTAAATCGGTAAATACTTGTTCAATTTTGTCTCTTAACTCATTTACTGTATTAATTGGAGTGTTATACACTTTTGATTTCAAATAACTCCATACTGTAAGGTCCAATGGATTCAGATCACAACTACGAGCAGGCCAATGAATCGGTGCATCCGCACCCCGGCCTATCCACCTATCAGGGAAATGTTCATGTAACCACCTTCTACAAATTCTTGTGTAATGTGGTGTAGCACCATCATGCATGGAAAACATGTTTCTTCGTATTTGTAATGGAATATCTTCCAAAATATCATGTAAAATATTGTCTAGAAAATTGTAATACATGTTACCATTTAAATTTCCGGGAAAGATGTGGTATCCTATGAAACTATTTCCTAAAGTAGCTGCCCAAACGTTTATCTTGAACGTGTGTTGAAAGTGAGTTTCCATTGTAGCCCTTGGATTTTCTTCAGCCCAGAAGTGCATATTTCTGGAATTGAACATACCTTGTCTTGTAAATGTGGACTCGTCTGTAAACAGAATGTTGCTTAAAAAATTTGGTGCAGTTTGAACTTTATTTTGCAATACTTCACAAAAATCAACTCTAAGTAGCATATCGTCAGGTAACAATTCCTACACTTGTCGATAGTGGTAAGGATGTAATTGCTCTTCATGCAGAACTCTTAAAACACTTTGATGGGAAATATTCGTTCTTAATCCTAACCTGCGTGTACTTATTGTGGGGTCATTTATTACAGCATCCAATATTTGCTGTTCAACGCGAACATTTCTTGCTTCTTTACGACGACCAGCATCTGTATTCCTTCTTTGAA
Organism: Diabrotica undecimpunctata; assembly: GCF_040954645.1. Classification (NCBI taxonomy): domain Eukaryota; kingdom Metazoa; phylum Arthropoda; class Insecta; order Coleoptera; family Chrysomelidae; genus Diabrotica; species Diabrotica undecimpunctata. The sequence goes on from NC_092810.1 coordinate 137,267,065, forward strand.
GACAACCGGTTTCTCTCAGTCGTCGTTCAGTACTTACAAAAGTCCTGGCATTGGGAATATTTCTGTTCGGATACTTTTCTCTGTAGCGTCTTACAGCGGCAGCAGCATTTCCCGAACATTCCACTAATACTAAAAGTATGTCTGTCATCTCAGAATTTGAATAGTGTGCCATATTGCGGGCAAACAAATTTAAAAATATAGCAAAAGAGACGTGTTAAACAAATTTCACTGTCGAGTACAATAAAAGTGTAGATAAAATAATTTAATCGTTATTAAACGTCACTGACAATTCATAGACTACTTGAGATTAAAGTGTTGTTGCTAACACAAGTGTCAATTCCAAAGCATACTTGAGGAATATTAAGAAATGTAACGATTACAATAAAATACATGTATACCTTCGAGTTTAAATAAATCGAAAACGGTGATATCTATCGAAATATTACAGGAGCACCTTTTTTGCGTAGAAAAGTCTAAGGAAACAATTTTTAAAATATTTTTTTTACAATATGTAAAAATTAAAAAACATGTGACCCCACTTACCCTACAAAACTACCCTGTATTAATATATGATGTGGTAGGTGGTGACATGAAATTAATTATCCTAATGTCTTATAATCACTCCCAAAATATGAACTCCGTATTCAAAACCTTTTGGAAGATATTTGAAAAAATAAGAATTTCAATTCACCCCTTTAAAGGGTTTGTATCTCCCTTATTATTCAGTTTTTTAAAAAAGTGTACATAAAGAAGTACCGTTATTTTTGGACGTACTATGAGCTCTAGAAATTAATGTACATAATTCTGGACCACCTTGTATAATTAACCAATTGACTAATGTGATTAACCTTTTACCATCTGTTTTTGTGGTTCTGACACTTCTTTTGTGTTCATTTTGCCATGAACGACATATTGTTCCATTTTGGAAGATCCATGTTTCATAAAAAAAAGAAGCTCATACAAAAATTTTTCTGTAATATAATATCTTAAAATAAAGTTCTCTTTACTGCAATATAGGCAGTTAAAAGTTAGCAATAACTGGATGCAAGCCGCACAAGCCAGAGACAGATGAAAAGAGCTGAGGGGAGACCTATGTCCAGCAGTGGATGTACGCAGGTTGATGATGAAGAGGCAGTTAAATAACTCTATAAATCTGAAACCCAATTCGTTTAATAATTTTAAAGTTCGTTTTTCTACAAAGAAAACACTATAATTTAATAAACATTTCTTATGAGCAATCATTCTGTCTACTTTTGCTAATTTGTCAAAGTCCTTACTTGTTCTATATATCACGAATACCACTGACATTCAACTCTTCTGTATTACATAATGACGGTATTAGATTTTTGTTTCAATACAGGGCAGCGGCAAGCCGCTTATTCGTATTTCGATTCAGAGCACTCCTCAGAGCGGTAACTCTGAGATAGCGCGT
>NC_092810.1:137268596-137292709 GCF_040954645.1 Diabrotica undecimpunctata
ATATATATATATATATATATATATACATTCATGGACAAAATTATCGAATATTTTGGAATTTTCAAATTTTTGTTTTTTCAAAATAAATTCTGGTCAAGCAAGTCGTTATTGTAAAATAAAGTTTATTTTAACAATGTTTAATGAACAATTTTAAGTTTTTATGCGGAGAAAATTGTGAAAAAAAATTAATGTTTAATATTAGGTAAAGGTTATTTTACTCTAAACCTAAATGATAATTTTAATTGCTTAAACAACTGGTTTAAACTGAAAGAAGTGCATGATCAGTAACGAGTATTCCCCCTCTAGCTTTTACTAGTGCTTGCATCTTTCTCAGCATGCTTGCAAGTAAATTTTGGACATATCCTTGGGATATTGCATTCTATTCATCCTGTGCAGCAAGCCGAAGCTGCTCTATCGTATATGGAACGGGATTTCTTTGTCGTATGCTGCGCTTTAGGTGATACCACATGTGCTCTATTGGATTTAAATCCGGGCTAGACACTGCCCAATCCAATCTTCGAATTTGGACCTCATCAAGGTAATTACTCACTATGGCAGCGGCATGTGATCGAGCATTATCGTGCATTAACGTGAATCTTTCATATCCAATGTAACCAACATATGACAAAACATGATCTTGCAGGATGGTTTAAATAAGAATCATCAGTCATCCGTCAAATCTTCCACAAGTGCGGTACGTACCTCCCAACTAATACCTTCCCAAAGTATTGTACCATCAACTCCAAAACTAACGTTCTGAGCGAGACTGGAGCTGGCGAATCGTTCTCCAACTCTTCTGTAGACCTAGTTTTGACCATCTGGCTTCCATAATACGATTCTGGTAAAAGGAACGTTTTTCCAGTTGTCGATATTCCACGAAATATGTGTTCTTGCAAATTCCAAACGACGAGCTTTATGACTTTGGAGAAGACGTGGAACTTTGGCGGGGGCGTCTGGGCTTTGCTGACATTAGTTTTGATAAATGTTTGTATTTTGAGAACGATTTCCGAAGTGGAAATTGAAACGTCAATAAATTTACTTTAACCTATAATTGTGGCTTATTCCCATTTAAATAATAAAAACTTTAGATTGAATGCAGAGTTTCGACAAAAATCCACAAACATCCTTACGCAAAACTGCACAAATACATGATGTAGGTCATTCTTCAGACTTACGTGTTTTACATATAAGATTTAATTTAAACCCTACAAAATTCAGTTGTTTCACGAATTAAATGAAGTTGACTACGACTGAAGACTACATTTTAGTGGTGTAATAATAATGACGAGAACTTTGGTAAAAATGTTTTTCCGACGAAGCAATATTTACACTCTGTGGGAATGTAAATCGGGCAAATTTAAAGTATTGAAGTGAGGTAAATCCACAGTCGATACGTGAAAACAATACTCAAAGAGTATTGTTTATAACAATAAACAACAATTTATAACAATAAATTATTTATAACAATATATAACAATAAAAAATAGAAAAAAAAAATAAAAAAAATAAATAAAAAAAAATAAAAAAAAAAATAAAAAAAAAATACTCAAAGACCACCAGAACTGAATGTGTGATCGGAAATAGTAGGTACACAGTTAATTGGGTCATTTTTTATAAAAGAAAATAATTATGAACTGCTATTTAGTAATGAAATTATATCTGCCCTGAAAAATAAGTTTGGAGCCAAGATGCGGTTTGAAGAAAACGAAGCTCTAGCTTATTTTGGTGTAACTGTTCGACGTTCTTTAAATCAGGCATTTTCCGGATGTTTTCTCGTTCACTCGTTTTTATTCTAAAGATTATTTTTATTTGGCATACTTTAAAAGTAAAATTTATAAAACTAAACCAGCAAGTGTTGCAAAGTTAAGGCAAAAAATTATCAAAGGATCCATATTAAACTCTTGAAAAACATGAAGAAATGTATTAGATGCATTATAGCATCGTTTAGGATACTCTAAGCTGGTTTTTGAGTTTTAAAGTGCATAAAACATCATCAGCAAGTGCAAGAACACTTAATGATAATGCGCTGACCAATTGCTTTAACTTGGTATGTTTACCGAGGCACACGGGCATGGAGGGGCACGAACGGGCTGACGCCCTGGCAATACAGGGCTCATCTACTCTGCCTGCGGGACTCAAACCTGTGATTGGACGGCCATTTAGTACTAGTCAGGTCTAAGTGTCTGAAGGGCTCACAATTGGGCCCTGATCCGATCTACCATAACCATAACAATACGTTCAATAATAACGAAGATGCTGTGTAATGCAATTTTGGTAGTCACCTAGTTTGTTTTTGCTATCTTAATATATTTGTTATATCCTATGTCGTAAATTAAGATTCGATCAGTTGTTTATTTTGTACTTAGCCAGAGGCCTTCTTTAAGTGAATAAATCAAAATTTGTCTTATAGTTAATTTATTTTCATTCATAGTGACCTATGATATCTGGTATGTAACTCTACACTCATTAAGATCAAAGATGCTGTCTAGTGCTCTTTTTGTAGTCGCTTTGTTTGTTGTTCTATCTTCATATAATCGTTATCCCCTCCCCTTTTATTTGTTTATCGCATGTTAGAATTGTATCAGTTGTTTATTTTGTTTTCAGTCAGAGGCCTTCTTAAAGTCAATAAATCAAAATTTTTTGACTTTAGTAGGTTTTTAGTAGATCTATTTTCAGCCGTAGTGCCCTATATCTCGTATGTAATTATACGTTCATTAATAATTAAGATACTGTGCAGTGCCTTTTTGGTAGTCGCCTTGTTTGTTCTTTATCGTAATATAATCGTTATCCCCTCCTCTTTCATTTAATGTATCACACGCTGCAATGGGATCGATAACAACGGAGATCTAATGTAATGCCCCTTTGGCAATGCCGATACGTTTGTTTTTTCCTCAATTGTACTAGCTACCTTCTTCTCTTTCCGACAAGACCTTATATGTCACGATCCGTAGAACAGTTCTCGAGCTGTATCACTTTGAGAACAATTTACGTATTGATGACGGTCGCAAAAATCTGTCGCGTATTTAATGATTTGTTTCCCATCAAGAAAGTGTTTAACATCGCTAAAGAAATTTTTACTTAAAAATAGCATCTTCTAATAAAAAACTCCATCTAGCCGAAATATGCCTCACAATTCGAAGTATCTCCCTTTACATATCACGCAACCACAAACACACAATACAAGAATTACCATCCTCCAAGTCATAGTCTGGACCATTTCAGATCTCATATTAAAAAAACTTACACATTAACTGACATTCAAAACACTGGCACCACATACAACACACAAATTAACTACACACAACAAAGACACTACACACTTTAAAATACATACATACACATCAAAACTCATCATTCATAGTCACTCCATAAGTCCATTCATAGTCACAGAGTATTATAACCAACTACAAATTTTCTTAGACACCTTAAACTCAGGCAGCTCTTTGAAATATGACATCAAACAAATGACAAAATACACAAACAACTTTATGTCACAAAACCCTCAAAAGATCTCAACTTAGAACTCATACAAATACAGAGGAGATTAAGTAGTTAGAGGAGATTAATAACCATTCCGTTTACTTACGCTTATCCCGATTGTTCCGAGTGTCCATTAATATAGATGGACGCCCGATTCAAACAATTTTATGATTACTAGAACGAAGAGTCCGATCATTCGATGCAACACACTTACACGATACAAACTACACGATAAACCACATCTCCAACCAAATTCTGCAGTCAAACCCCACTAATCCTAATCGTTCCGGATATGTTAGAAGACGAAAACAATTTCTTTGCAGTCTACGTGAACAAGTTAAATAAGATAGCCTACCTTTACACGACGAACCCCATTAATGCCAAACCTCTGCACAAAAACTCAAAGTTTTACCCGGAGCCAAATACCTAACCATCACAAAAAGATCCAACCAAAAAACACCCATCCTACCCCGCCGTCCAGTCCCAGAAAACATCTCATAAACAAATCTAAACGCACGCATTCCTTAATAATTCCGCAATCAACACAGATTCAACCGATTATTTATTTAAAACTCAATATCTACCCATCTATCAAAATTCAAATCACTTACAGTCAACTCTCCTTACAAATCCACCACACTTACAACCAAATCCAAAATCAACACATCACTCCTTATACCTTATATCCCATATTACATACAGTACATTAACATTACAGTTACACATAACACACAACATAAACCTGCGACAGAAACAATACCTATTGAACCTTTATCCCCAACTTTACAATCAAAAAACACAAAACGAAACACATACAACTCAATCTACACAACAATCAACTCAAACAATCAATCCGAACCATCCCCTACAACCATCACACACAGACAACAAAAAAATACAAGACAACTCAACAAGACAACACATCCCAAGCAAATACCTTATAAAACACATACCACCAAATATTTGCCAACAAAACACTTCTCAACAATATTTTAAAATGAAACGAACTTCTTCCCAATAACATAGCCCCAACAAAAATTCTCAGAAGCACTGAAACACTGTGTGTGAAGATTATACGTTGTGAGATCCCTGGATCGAATATCATCATCTCTCTGCGCTTAAAATATGCTTCTAGATGCTGTCAAACCGAAGGTCACAACACAGAATACCAACAAAGAGCCACTATCTCTCCAAACTGCGGACAAATTTAAAATTTCGCATTGTTTTCCGAGTTGTTCGAGAACGTGTTCGTTTGTTTTGCGATCCATCCATGATATTTTCAAAATACGTCGGTAACACCACATTTCGAATGCTTCTAGGTTTTTAATGTTGGATTTTTTAAGTGTCCGAGCTTCAAACCCATACAAAAGGGTAAAGAAAATATAACATCGAAACATTCTTATTCGGAGCGATATATTGATATCGCGATTACAAAAAAGTTTTCTCATTCTATTAAAAGTTGACCGTGCAATTTTAATGCGGCATCTTATTTCTTTTGTCTGATGAGTATCTTCTGTGATCCGTGCTCCAAGGTATTTGTACGAAGATATTTGTTCAATTTCTATATTATCTAGTACTAGCTTAACTTTGATGTTTTGTGCTTTTGTAAATACCATGAACTTGGTTTTCTTGGTTTTTTTTCTTCGGACATAAAATCGATAATTAACCTCATTCCTATGATCTTTTTCTAAGTCTTACCTAAAAAAAACTCCTACCAATATCTCTAACGAGATCTTCAGAAATATGTACGGACACGCAATCGTAGTGTCAAACTTCAACTTTTCTATAAATCAACATAAACCAGATTTTAATCCCGTTACATCCCACCTAAGCTCTAGCTCCTAGAATGCACCCACTAGCCATCGACAGAACAACATAACTCCTTCATAGTCGATTTAATTTACACAAGGACATGGGAAGATTGGTTCGGTGGTTTCCCAAACTCATTGTACAACGTTAAGCTCCATCAAACTCCCACCTCGACTCCTACGCCGGTCTTAAGTCATTAACAGAAAATCGTCCCAAACATACATAAAAACTCCAAGAAGAGGAATGTAGCCCAAAACAAGGCTTTACCACCCCTTTCCTTCTTCTTCTTCAGATTTTTTTATTTCCAGGGGTCGCTGTTCCTTACTTTTCGTCGCCACTCATTTCTGTCTACCAGTTCTTCTTCACCTAAATCCTTCTCTCTCAAGTCCTCTACCACACAGACCTTTCATATTCTCCTCGGTTTTCCTCTACATCTCCTTCCATCAACTTTTATCAGCTCTATCTTTTAATCCACATAGTTTCCATCACTACGTCTGACATGACCACAGCCTTTTTTCTTGAGTATTTTTTAAAACCGTGGTCACCTCGGCTCTTTCCCCAATTAAGTGGTTCCTGATCCTGTCCTTTCTAGTCTTACTCAACATCCTCTGTAACATTTTTAGTTCATCTACCTTCATCTTATTTTCCTGAATTTTTTAAACCTACAACGTAGGTCTCACCACACTCTAGTATATTTTTCCTTTCAGCTCTTCTCCGATTTTTATATCACAAAGTACCTCGCTCATTCGCTTCTAGTTAAACCAACCAGCCCGTAGTTCTTCCTCTTCAATAGCCCTTCTCTAACACTCAAACTTCCCCTCCAACATTTCTTTGCTCTCCTCTACTAACACGATATCATCAGCAAAGTGCATTGATCAAGGAGCTCTCTCCCCTACTTTTTCTGTCAGTACATCCATAACGAGATTAAACAGGTAGGACTTAGTAAAGAGCCTTAACGCAAACCAACCGTGACTGGTAAAATTTCGGTCGTCAATTCGCACAAGTCCTTACTTTGGTGTATGATCCCTCATACATTTCCTTCACGAGCCTTACGTACTTCTCGGGAACCCATTTCTCCCCCATACATCTTCATAGCTCTTGTCTAAGAATTGTATCGTACGCCTTTCCAAGATCTATAAATACCAAATATACCTCTCTTTTCTTCTCGCCGTATTTCTCTATCAACTGTCTCAAAGCAAACAAGGCAGCCGTTGTCCTCCTTCCTGGCACAAACCCAAACTGTTTAACTTTATCCCTCTATAGTTCTTACAGTCCTTAATGTCTCCTTTATCTTTATAGAATGATAACATCACACCCTCTCCCCATGCATTGTGCATCCTTTCTTCTTCATATATCCTACTCATCATTTGCTACAAAAAATTCAACCCTTCCTCTCCAAGAGCCTTTCAAACCTCCACAAGTATTTCATCAGGTCGCACTGCCTTACCATTTTTTATCCTATTGAACCCCTCAACAACTTCATGTCTCGCTATCCCTGGTATTATATTCGCATTTGGGAACCCGCTTCCTCCGTCTCTTCTCTGGTGTTCTTCATTTAGCAACTTTCTAAAGCACTCATACCGGATTTGCTTTATTTCAACGTCGGTTCTTAACACTCTTCCATCTGCACTCATAATCTGCCACACAAGGGTCAAGTTCCTTGATGACTTGTCCCTTGTTTTAGCAATTCCCTTGGGTGTCTCAAATTCTTCATATAGCTGTGCAGACTATATTTCCTTAGTAGTAGCTATAGCGCGCTTTGCTACTTGTACATATCCTTATCTTCCTTTCTTTTAGATCTGTCATACCCCTTTCTAGCTTCTTGCTTCTCTCTAATCTTCTGTTGCACTGTTCACCACCAAGTTTATTTGTTTCTAGGAGCCCCTTTACCAGATGTTTAATCTAGCACTTCCTCTTCCTCTCGCACCACAACTTTACCGTTGACTTCTTACCAGTCAATTACTTTCCTCAAACTCTTCCAGTACTCTACTCTTAAAGACTCAACTCTTATCTTTTAACTTTCACCACTTTACTTTCTGGTATCCTACTTGCTTTCCTGTTTACCTTACCTTTATCTCCGCATTCACTATCAACAGTCGATGTTGACCAGCTACACACTCACTCTTATGTCTTTACAGTTGGTAACGTCTTTTATCTGACTTCCTCTACACATCACAAAATCTATCTCACTTTCCCTCCCCCGCCACTATAGGTAACATATTGGTCTTCAGTCTTCATAAAGAACGTGATAAAGAACGTTAATGACAGCCAAATCCCATGCCACTGCGAAGTCAATCACCCTATTTCGTTTATCATTTCTTATTTCCATCCCCAAACCCTTATGAACCATTTCTATTCCCGCTCCTTCTCTACCTATATGTCCACTAATCACCTCCATTACTCATATCCTTCACACAGAAAAATCCAATACCCAACCAGAACCAACCGGTACAAATCCAGTATGCAAATTAGAAATATAAACAGCGCACCTTCCAGGAGCCCCTCAGTTAGCGGCCATTCGCTGGCAGGTAAGGAATTCCAGTGGAGATTTTTCCAGAAATTTTTTCAGGTGAGTTTTTAAAAACTTTTAATATTATTATATTTTATAGGTCAGTTTGTGTATTAAACTAAATATTTTTTTTTTTATTTAAATTAATGTGTCTCGGCTGCAATGGCCATTGACATAAACAATATTGTGTAAAATAATTATTACAATAAATACATGTTACTAATTGCTACAGTAGGTTAATCTATAAGTTTAAAGCCTACGACTAAATAATACAACAGTTTTATCACTAAGATATAAGTTAAAGGTAAAATACATGGAAAACAAGGGGTCATAATCTGTTGAACAACTGAATGTCTTTCAAGAAACCAATTAGGTTAAAGACTTGATCGGGCGAGTTTAAAACGTCTTTGATATTTGACTTAAGTTTATGTTGCACTCTGTGTTTTGCGTACCGGGGACACTCGATCAGGATATGTTTCACGGTTAATACACTTGAGCAGATTTGGCAATTGGGCTTCGGCTCGGATTTCATTAAATATTTATGTGTGAATCGGGTATGTCCTATTCTTAATCTTCGGATGACAGCTTTTTCGTTTCTAGACATATTTGGAAGTTCAAATTTTTGAACAGTCTGCCGGATCTCATGTAATGCACTCTTGATTGTGTTCCAGTGGGTTTGCCAGGTATGATATTGTTGTTGCTTGAAAATTTGCTTTAGGTCATTACGGATTTGGATATGTTGGGCTTTTGAGGATTGACTGTTTACACAAGAAGCTTGCTTGGCTGCTTGGTCTGCTTTTTCATTACCGGGGATGCCGACATGGGATGGTAGCCAGATGATCGTGACGTCTACAGCTTGAAAAGCGAGTGCATTGTGTGTCCTATGGATTTCTTGAACTAAGGGATGCTGAGAGTATCTTTTGAGGCTTATCTTATCTGAGGCTTTTTATCGATTGTAGTGACGACAGGGAGTTTGTGCATATTGCTTGGTTTTTATGATCTCTTTTTAGTTTTTTAAAAGCCTCTAGTATCGCATAAAGTTCTCCAGTGTATACGCTGCATAAATTCGGTAAAAAAGATGATTTTATTACTTCATCATGTGTGGTAACGGTACATCCAACGCCTGCTTCGCTTTTGGAGGCATCTGTATACAGAATTGTTTGGAATTGGTACTTGCTTATAATTTCTTTGAAGTGTTGCCTTATGAGAAGGCTTGAGGTTTCATGTTTACTGTATTCTAATAGACAAGTGATTTAATGTGGGATTGGTCTATTCCAAGGCGGAGTATCCGGGTTTGGGAAGGGATGTGTTTTAGTAAGGTCGATGGTATTTCTTAGAGTTAATTTCTGGATGTCTATTATTGATTGGATCCTTTGTGGAGTCTCCGGAGGCGATGTTGAAGTAATTAAATGGTAGACTGGATTGGATGGGTTTGCGGATACGGAAGCAAAGTAAGATTGAAGAAGATACTCTCGTCGAATCCAGAGAGGTGGTTCATTAGCCTCGCAGTAAAGGCTATCTATGGGACTGGATTTGAAAGCGCCTAAGCAAAGACGAATAGAAGTGTTATGCACAGAGTTCAGTAGCTTTAAGTCAGACATTTTTGATGTAGACATATATATGAAGCTGCCGTAGTCCAGTTTTGAGCGGATTAAAGCTCTATATATATTAAGTAAGATGGTTTCGTCCGCACCCCATGTGTACTTTGATAGTGGCTTGATGATATTAAGTCTCTTCATGGCGCTGCCCTTTAATACACTAATATGCTGTTTCTAAGTTAGCCTACTGTCAAACGTTAAACCAAGTATTTTGTGATGAGTAACTAGCTGCAATGGAGTTCCATTAAGGGTGATAATTGGACTTTGGCTGCAGGGTCTTCTGCTAAACCGTATTAATTTGGATTTAGTCGTTGAAAGAGCTAATCCGGTTTTTTTGGACCATTCGCTAAGTTGATTTACAGCGGTTTGGAGTACGTTGCATGTGGCGATTGTACTTTTTCCCTGACAATATAAAATAAGGTCATCTGCGTATATTAAGTGCTTGACTGGTGAACAAATACTGGAACAAATATCATTTATTGCAAGAATGAAAAGTGTTGTACTGAGAACTGAACCTTGTGGAACTCCATTATTTTGCCCGAATGTCGCCAAAATTTCCCCATTTGTTTTCACTTTGAACGTTCTTTGTTGTAAATAGTTTTTTATGAAGGAGTAAATATTTCCTGTTATCTTCACCCTTTTTATTAACTTGTCTTAGCTATTATTAGTTGGCTATACCGTATTGATGACGTATTTACAAATTATTTCTATTATTGTCCATCTTTCTATTGCATATCCTTCTTTTTACGGATTATTTCCTGTTAATACATTCCCTGTAATAAGGTTTAACTTATCTTCCTTTGCCAAATTAAAATATAGATGTCTCCCTAAATACATGTGCGCGTATGGCTTTCGTAAATAGTACTTATTCTGGAATTAAAATCAGCAGTGCTCGGTCCAGAGCAACACTCAACACATAACAAAAACGATAAAGAAGTCATTTTAAATGTCCCTATCGAATGTAATGCTTGTAATAGTAGAATGTCTTTCCTTGTTAGTTATTTCTCAGATCTACTTTTACCTTATGTCTTTGATATATATTTTCTAGTGCCATTCGTTGTGTTTTAATTACGTTGTCACCTTGAATATAATAAAATAGGGAAGTTAAAAGGTTTTGTATTCTATTATGTTTGATTATTGGAAACTATTATGTTAAAGTACTTGTTGGTTTCGATGAAATGGTTTAAGAGTTATTGCATATGGTTTTCGTTGCTTATTACTAGTACACACTTCTCTGATTTTGTATTACATTATTTTAGGGATTATAAAACAAGTTTTAATTTGCCTTTCTTCCTAGATTAAAACTCTGCCCCTATAGATACTGACAGACAGCTGGTAAACGGTATTCTAGCAAAAAGTTTCAGTGATATGATCAAGAAATTTCGAGTAAATTATTTCCTCTATATAACTGAGTCTTCTAGAATTCTGAATTTCTTTTCTTGTTTGTTGATTTTTCAGCTCTACTTTTACCCTAAATCTTTAATGTATATCTTGGGTATTATTTGTTGCATCATCACGTTGTCACGTTGGACATAATATATTGATAATTGGAAATTTATACCTTACTTAAGGCACTTTCTTTTTATTTCGACATTAATAATATTAAATAAAACAAGTTTCAATCTGTCCTTCTGCCTAGATTAAAATTCTGACCCTATAGATGCTCACAGACAGCTGGTAAATGGTATTCTAGAAAAAACCTTCAGTGATAAGTTAGTCGCCGGCGCTCGGTCCACAGTGCATTCGACGCCTAAATGTTTCAGTAGAACCTAATACTGGTGAAAACATTGAATCTTTCTTTTGGAATATCAGTTATGTCGACTTCTTGTGTAGTGTCTTTTTTATTTTCGAGAAAAATAAAATCTTCTATCTCAAGATAAAGTTGAAAATAATACATTTTTTTTTTATTATAACTAATAAATTAACAATCAGAATAAAACAATGTATTCTATAAGTTAATGTGAAGAGTTTAGGTCCTGTCCCTTGGTTCTGGCGTGAGTGTGGTCCCCTCCAGTGAGAGAATCACGGGTCCATGTTACTGGTCTGTTGGCCAACGTCGCTTTAGTCTTCTGATAACTCGATGTTGAGGTATTGCGGAAATTAATGGATTGGAGTGTGTGTTCACTTTTTGAATGTATTGTAATTTCTTTTGCTGGTATACTTCTTTCACTGTTGAGATATTGAGATCCTCATAGATTCTTTGGTTGGTTACGTACCAGGGTGCATCAACAATTGCTCTTAAGATTTTTGATTGGCATCTTTCCATAATAGCAATATTAGATTTACTACTACAGCCCCATAGCTCTATGCCATATGTCCATATTGGTTTGATAATTGTTTTATAAATTAGAATTTTATTATTTATTGACAGCTTGGAGTTTTTTCCAATTAACCAATGGATTTCTTTTTGTCTTAGTTGTATTTGTTTTCTTTTTTTTGGTGATGTGTTCTTTCCAACACAGGGTTTGGTCCAGGTGTAGCCCTAGGTATTTGGTTGTTTTAGTCCTGGGTATTTCCTCATTGTTGATATATATTGGTGGTGGTGTTTCTCGTCGTAAAGTAAAAGTTACGTGGGTTGACTTATTTTCATTTATTTTTATTTTCCATTGTTTTAGCCAGTTTTCAAGCTCATACAAATAGTCTTGGAGTTGTTGTGTAGCTATGTTAATGTGTTTGTGACTTGTAAGTGCTACTGTGTCATCTGCAAATGTGCCAATTGTTACGTTATGTGATGTTGGTAGATCAGACGTATATAATATATATAATAAAGGTCCCAGGACGCTTCCCTGTGGAATTCCCGCCTTAATGGGATGCGTTTTGGATATTTCTCCATTTACTTTTATTCTAAACTGTCGGTTTTCCAAGTATGATGTAAGTATTCGAAAGAATGGTGGTAGTATTTGTTTAATTTTATAAAGAAGTCCTTTATGCCAAACCTTATCAAAAGCTTGACTTACATCTAGTGATACCATTGGGCAATATTCCTTTTCTTCTAATGCGGAATTGATTTTATGGGTTATTCGGTGGCATTGCTGGATAGTTGAGTGTTCTCGTCGAAATCCAAACTGATAATTTTGTATCCAATCTGCGCCTGTAAAGTCTGGATCTATTCTTTTTATTAAAAGTTTTTCTAGTAATTTGGAGATTGTTGATAACAGACTGATAGGTCGATAGGATGAGACTTCACTTGGATCCTTTCCTGGTTTTGGGAATAAAAGTATTTTTGCAATTTTTAGATTAGTAGGCCAATAATTACATCTGAATATTGCGTTTAAATATATATGTAAGGATTTACTATACCCTTTTTTGGTAATTCTTTTAGCATTTTTGTTGTTATTAGGTCAATTCCTGGTGACTTTTTGATATTTAGTCTTAAGATTTCTTCTTTAAGTTCTTTGGGTGTTGTTAATTTTATTGGATTTACTGATGGTTGTTCTGAGTTTAAATAATTAATAATTTCTTGATCTTCTTCATTGTTGTGTGTTTGGAATACTGTTGCTAAATGTTCAGCAAATAATTCTGATTTTTCTTTATCGCTTCTTGCCCATTGGTTCTGTGTGTCTATGGTTTTTCTTACTGGTGGGGATATTGCTTGAGGTTTTAAGGATGATTTGATTGGTTTCCATATGGAATGGTCGTATCTATTAAGTTGTGTTACATATTTTTTGACTGACTCTTCTCTTGCAATTTTTAGTTGTGTTTTTAATTTATTGGTTAAGCGATTGTAAAACGTTTTATCCGCTGGGTTCCGACTTTGTTGCCATTTGGCTCTTGCTCTTCTTTTTTCAGCAATGAGCTTTTTAATTTCTAATGGAATATTTATTCTTTTCTCGATTTTATTTTTATCTGGATCGTTCGGTGTCGCTTCTTTTGCAGCGTTTTGCAATAAAGTTATAAGGTTGTTTGTAGCTGCTTCTATTTCTGAAGGGCTTTTTAGTCTTACATTTAGTTTAATGTTTTCATCCAGTATTTTTCGGTAAAGGTTCCAATCTGTTCTAGGTCCATGCAGTTTTGGAGTAGGTTGTTTGTTAATAACGCATGTGCTAATTGTTGTAATAATTGGTGAATGATCTAAGATAGTTCATAAGTTGGAACTATGTCCATAAAGGTGTTAGATATTCCTTTTATGATGCAAAAATCTAATAGGTCTGGTCTGTTTTTGGGGTCCGTTGGCCAGTACGTTAGTGTGCCTGTTGATAAATATGAGTATTTATTTTCTTGCATTAAGCTATAGAGCTCTCTCCCCTTTGTTGTTATTAATCTTGATCCCCAGTAAGTGTGTTTACTATTAAAGTCACCAGCTGCGATAAATTTTGGACCTAGAGAAATAATACATAGAAATTAAAAGGGTTTTGTGTTTTGTTCTTCTTCTCTTTTTCTTGGTTCTTTTTATATAGACATGACTTTGTCTGTTTTCCTATTGGGTACCGTCTCTTGCCGTCTTTACTACTCTATTTGTTGTCATTCGGCTTATATGATCGTTTCATTCTATACTTCTATTTCTTACCCAGTTTGTGATGTTATCCAGCTTGCATCTGCGTCGTATATCTGTACTTCTAGCTGTGTCCCATAGTGTCTTACCATCAATTTTCCTAAGTGTTTTGACCTCTGCTGTTTCTAACATCTTTTTTGTCCTCTTTGTGCCAGGTCTTGTGTCTGTCGCGTATGTCCATTACTGGTCTGAGGACTGTTTTGTAAATTCTGCCTTTCGTTTCTTTCCCGATATTTTTATTTCTCCATATTGTTACATTTAGGCAGCCTGCGGCTCTGTTTGCTCTCTTGACTTGATCTTCCGCTTGGGTTTCTAGCTTTTCGTTGCTAAATAATGTGATGCCTAGATATTTAAACTCCATCACCTGTTCTATTATTTGACCTCCCCGCTCCAATATCCATCTTAAGTAAATTTGCTGTTGTACCATGCATTTTGTCTTTTTTTTGGGAAACTAACATGTTAAATTTTCTGGCGGTTATATTAAATTGGTGCAGCATACGTTGT
This sequence comes from Diabrotica undecimpunctata, assembly GCF_040954645.1. Taxonomy (NCBI): domain Eukaryota; kingdom Metazoa; phylum Arthropoda; class Insecta; order Coleoptera; family Chrysomelidae; genus Diabrotica; species Diabrotica undecimpunctata. The sequence goes on from NC_092810.1 coordinate 137,282,989, forward strand.
AAATCAACTTCACTTTGAAAAAGTAGTATTGCGTCGTCTGCATAGCGGATTATTTTAAGTTGTTTTTCTCCCATTTGTTACCCTTCTTTAGTTCTTACTTTTTTTATTATTACATCCATAATCAGGTTAAATAATAGAGGACTCAGGGAATCTCCCTGTCTTACTCCATTGCCAGCTTCAATAGGGTCGGTTAGTTCTTCTTCTACTTTTACTTTTATTGTGGTGTTTTGGTAGATATTTTCGATCGTTTTGACTATTCCTAGAGGTATATCTCTTGCATACAGTAAGTGGCTAACGTCTTTTAATTCGACCGGGTCAAATGATTTTGTAAGTTCCACGAAACATAGATATGCCGGTTTGTTATATTCTAATGATTTCTCTTGGACTAGCTTCATTATAAATATAGCCTCGGTGCATGATCTTCCCGACCTAAAACCTTGTTGTTCTTATGCTAGTGTTATATTTCATACAATTTATATATCACTTTGGCTGTTAATTTTAGTGTTGTGTTTAATAAATCAATTCCTCTGTAATAGTTCGGGTCCGATTTGTCTCCCTTTTGGAAGAGAGGTATAAGGATTCTTGATCTCCATTCTTGAGGAATTCTGTTTTGTACTATTATTTTTTGGATTAGTTTTAATAGTTGTTTTGATCAGATCTGGTCCTTTGTACTTTAGGAGTTTGTTCGGTATTCTGTCCTCTTCTGGTGATTTTGTATTTTTGTGTTTTGTTATGTTTGTATATTAGAAATTATTATGATGAAGTATTTCGTGGTTTAACTGAAGTGGTGTTAGAAATAGGCGTAACAATATTGTTGCTTGTTTCTAAAACAGACTTATCTGATTTTGGATAACCTTATTTTAGGCATTTTCTTATTATTTCGTCATTAATATTATTCAATAAAACAAGTTTCAATTTGTCCATCTTCCTAGATTAAAAATCTGACCCTATAGATGCTTACAGACAGCTGGTAAATGGTATTCTAGAAAAACCGTCAGTGGTAAGCCAGTCGCCGGCGCTCGGTCCACAGCCACATTCGACGCCTAAATGTTTCAGTAGAAACCTAAGACTGATGATAACACTGAATCTTTCTTTGGAATATCAGTTATCTCGGCTCTTTGTGTAGTGTTTTTTTCATTTCCGAGAAAAATAAACTCTATCTCAAGATAAAGTTGAAAATAGTAATGGAAATTGAAAGGTTTTGTGTTTTGTTCTTTTTCTCTTCTTCTTCTTTTTATATAGACATGACTCTGTCTGTTTTTCAGTGTGCCTCCAGTAAGTTGTCATTCCATCATTTTCGTGGTCTTCCTACTGATCGTCTTTCTATTGGGGAACCGTCTCTTGCCGTCTTTACTTCTCTATTATAATAGAAGTGGTGTTAAAACTAGGGAATAACAATATGGTTGCTTATTTCTGAAACATACTTCACTGATTTTGTATAACCTTACTTTAGGCATTTTCTTATTATTTCGTCATTAATATTATTCATTAAAACAAATTTCAATTTGTCCTTCTTCCTAGATTAAAAATCTGACCCTATAGATGCTCACAGACAGCTGGTAAATGGTATTCTAGAAAAAACCTTCAGTGGTAAGCCAGTCGCCGGCGCTCGGTCCACAGCGACATTCGACGCCTAAATGTTTCAGTAGAAACCTAAGACTGATGATAACACTGAATCTTTCTTTTGGAATATCAGTTATCTCGGCTCTTTGTGTAGTGTCTTTTCATTTTCGAGAAAAATAAAATCTTCTATCTCAAGGTAAAGTTAAAAATAATACATGGTAATTAAAAGGTTTTGTGTTTTGTTCTCCTTCTCTTCTTCTTTTTCTTCTTTCTATATAGACATAACTCTGTCTCTTTTTCAATGTGCCTCCAGTAAGTTGTCATTCCATAGCTTTGGTGGTCTTCCTATTGGGCAACAGTCTCTTGCCGTCTTTACTACTTTATTTGTTGTCATTCGGCTTATATGATCGTTTCATTCTATTGTTCTATTTCTTACCCAGTTTGTGATGTTGTCCAGCTTGCATCTACGTCGTAGATCTGTACTATACTATACTATATATACAATATTGTTGCTTGTTTCTAAAACATACTTATCTGATTTTGTATAACCCTATTTTAGGCATTTTCTTATTATTTCGTTATTAATATTATTCAATAAAACAAGTTTCAATTTGTCCTTCTTCCTAGATTAAAAATTTGACCCTATAGATGCTTACAGACAGCTGACTCTGAGATAGCGCGTGAAAAAACCTTCAGTGGTAAGCCAGTCGCCGGCGCTCGGTCCACAGCGACATTCGACGCCTAAATGTTTCAGTAGAAACCTAAGACTGATGATAACACTGAATCTTTCTTTTGGAATATCAGTTATCTCGGCTCTTTGTGTAGTGTCTTTTTCATTTCCGAGAAAAATAAACTCTATCTCAAGATAAAGTTGAAAATAGTATATGGAAATTGAAAGGTTTTGTGTTTTGTTCTTTTTCTCTTCTTCTTCTTTTTATATAGACATGACTGTGTCTGTTTTTCAATGTGCCTCCAGTAAGTTGTCATTCCATCATTTTCGTGGTCTTCCTACTGATCGTCTTTCTACTGGGGAACCGTCTCATGCCGTCTTTACTTCTCTATTATAATAGAAGTGGTGTTAAAACTAGGGAATAACAATATTGTTGCTTGTTTCTAAAACATACGTCTCTGATTTTGTATAACCCTATTTAAGTCATTTTCTTATTATTTCGTCATTAATATTATTCAATAAAACAAGTTTCAATTTGTCCTTCTTCCTAGATTAAAAATCTGACCCTATAGATGCTTACAGACAGCTGGTAAATGGTATTCTAGAAAAAACCTTCAGTGGTAAGCCAGTCGCCGGCGCTCGTTCCACAGCGACATTCGACGCCTAAATGTTTCAGTAGAAACCTAAGACTGATGATAACACTGAATCTTTCTTTTGGAATATCAGTTATCTCGGCTCTTTGTGTAGTGTCTTTTTCATTTCCGAGAAAAATAAACTCTATCTCAAGATAAAGTTGAAAATAGTATATGGAAATTGAAAAGGTTTTGTGTTTTGTTCTTTTTCTCTTCTTCTTCTTTTTATATAGACATGACTGTGTCTGTTTTTCAATGTGCCTCCAGTAAGTTGTCATTCCATCATTTTCGTGGTCTTCCTACTGATCGTCTTTCTACTGGGGAACCGTCTCATGCCGTCTTTACTTCTCTATTATAATAGAAGTGGTGTTAAAACTAGGGAATAACAATATTGTTGCTTATTTCTGAAACATACTTCACTGATTTTGTATAACCTTACTTTAGGCATTTTCTTATTATTTCGTCATTAATATTATTCATTAAAACAAATTTCAATTTGTCCTTCTTCCTAGATTAAAAATCTGACCCTATAGATGCTCACAGACAGCTGGTAAATGGTATTCTAGAAAAAACCTTCAGTGGTAAGCCAGTCGCCGGCGCTCGGTCCACAGCGACATTCGACGCCTAAATGTTTCAGTAGAAACCTAGGACTGATGATAACTCTGAATCTTTCTTTTGGAATATCAGTTATCTCGGCTCTTTGTGTAGTGTCTTTTTCATTTCCGAGAAAAATAAACTCTATCTCAAGATAAAGTTGAAAATAGTATATGGAAATTGAAAGGTTTTGTGTTTTGTTCTTTTTCTCTTCTTCTTCTTTTTATATAGACATGACTGTGTCTGTTTTTCAATGTGCCTCCAGTAATTTGTCATTCCATCATTTTCGTGGTCTTCCTACTGATCGTCTTTCTACTGGGGAACCGTCTCATGCCGTCTTTACTTCTCTATTATAATAGAAGTGGTGTTAAAACTAGGGAATAACAATATTGTTGCTTGTTTCTAAAACATACGTCTCTGATTTTGTATAACCCTATTTAAGTCATTTTCTTATTATTTCGTCATTAATATTATTCAATCAAACAAGTTTCAATTTGTCCTTCTTCCTAGATTAAAAATCTGACCCTATAGATGCTTACAGACAGCTGGTAAATGGTATTCTAGAAAAAACCTTCAGTGGTAAGCCAGTCGCCGGCGCTCGTTCCACAGCGACATTCGACGCCTAAATGTTTCAGTAGAAACCTAAGACTGATGATAACACTGAATCTTTCTTTTGGAATATCAGTTATCTCGGCTCTTTGTGTAGTGTCTTTTTCATTTCCGAGAAAAATAAACTCTATCTCAAGATAAAGTTGAAAATAGTATATGGAAATTGAAAGGTTTTGTGTTTTGTTCTTTTTCTCTTCTTCTTCTTTTTATATAGACATGACTGTGTCTGTTTTTCAATGTGCCTCCAGTAAGTTGTCATTCCATCATTTTCGTGGTCTTCCTACTGATCGTCTTTCTACTGGGGAACCGTCTCATGCCGTCTTTGCTTCTCTATTATAATAGAAGTGGTGTTAAAACTAGGGAATAACAATATGGTTGCTTATTTCTGAAACATACTTCCCTGATTTTGTATAACCTTACTTTAGGCATTTTCTTATTATTTCGTCATTAATATTATTCATTAAAACAAATTTCAATTTGTCCTTCTTCCTAGATTAAAAATCTGACCCTATAGATGCTCACAGACAGCTGGTAAATGGTATTCTAGAAAAAACCTTCAGTGGTAAGCCAGTCGCCGGCGCTCGGTCCACAGCGACATTCGACGCCTAAATGTTTCAGTAGAAACCTAAGACTGATGATAACACTGAATCTTTCTTTTGGAATATCAGTTATCTCGGCTCTTTGTGTAGTGTCTTTTTCATTTTCGAGAAAAATAAAATCTTCTATCTCAAGGTAAAGTTAAAAATAATACATGGTAATTAAAAGGTTTTGTGTTTTGTTCTCCTTCTCTTCTTCTTTTTCTTCTTTCTATATAGACATAACTCTGTCTCTTTTTCAATGTGCCTCCAGTAAGTTGTCATTCCATAGTTTTGGTGGTCTTCCTATTGGGCAACAGTCTCTTGCCGTCTTTACTACTTTATTTGTTGTCATTCGGCTTATATGATCGTTTCATTCTATTGTTCTATTTCTTACCCAGTTTGTGATGTTGTCTAGCTTGCATCTACGTCGTAGATCTGTACTATACTATACTATATATACAATATTGTTGCTTGTTTCTAAAACATACTTATCTGATTTTGTATAACCCTATTTTAGGCATTTTCTTATTATTTCGTTATTAATATTATTCAATAAAACAAGTTTCAATTTGTCCTTCTTCCTAGATTAAAAATTTGACCCTATAGATGCTTACAGACAGCTGGTAAATGGTATTCTAGAAAAAACCTTCAGTGGTAAGCCAGTCGCCGGCGCTCGGTCCATAGCGACATTCGACGCCTAAATGTTTCAGTAGAAACCTAAGACTGATGATAACACTGAATCTTTCTTTTGGAATATCAGTTATCTCGGCTCTTTGTGTAGTGTCTTTTTCATTTCCGAGAAAAATAAACTCTATCTCAAGATAAAGTTGAAAATAGTATATGGAAATTGAAAGGTTTTGTGTTTTGTTCTTTTTCTCTTCTTCTTCTTTTTATATAGACATGACTGTGTCTGTTTTTCAATGTGCCTCCAGTAAGTTGTCATTCCATCATTTTCGTGGTCTTCCTACTGATCGTCTTTCTACTGGGGAACCGTCTCATGCCGTCTTTACTTCTCTATTATAATAGAAGTGGTGTTAAAACTAGGGAATAACAATATTGTTGCTTATTTCTGAAACATACTTCACTGATTTTGTATAACCTTACTTTAGGCATTTTCTTATTATTTCGTCATTAATATTATTCATTAAAACAAATTTCAATTTGTCCTTCTTCCTAGATTAAAAATCTGACCCTATAGATGCTCACAGACAGCTGGTAAATGGTATTCTAGAAAAAACCTTCAGTGGTAAGCCAGTCGCCGGCGCTCGGTCCACAGCGACATTCGACGCCTAAATGTTTCAGTAGAAACCTAAGACTGATGATAACACTGAATCTTTCTTTTGGAATATCAGTTATCTCGGCTCTTTGTGTAGTGTCTTTTTCATTTCCGAGAAAAATAAACTCTATCTCAAGATAAAGTTGAAAATAGTATATGGAAATTGAAAGGTTTTGTGTTTTGTTCTTTTTCTCTTCTTCTTCTTTTTATATAGACATGACTGTGTCTGTTTTTCAATGTGCCTCCAGTAATTTGTCATTCCATCATTTTCGTGGTCTTCCTACTGATCGTCTTTCTACTGGGGAACCGTCTCATGCCGTCTTTACTTCTCTATTATAATAGAAGTGGTGTTAAAACTAGGGAATAACAATATTGTTGCTTGTTTCTAAAACATACGTCTCTGATTTTGTATAACCCTATTTAAGTCATTTTCTTATTATTTCGTCATTAATATTATTCAATAAAACAAGTTTCAATTTGTCCTTCTTCCTAGATTAAAAATCTGACCCTATAGATGCTTACAGACAGCTGGTAAATGGTATTCTAGAAAAAACCTTCAGTGGTAAGCCAGTCGCCGGCGCTCGTTCCACAGCGACATTCGACGCCTAAATGTTTCAGTAGAAACCTAAGACTGATGATAACACTGAATCTTTCTTTTGGAATATCAGTTATCTCGGCTCTTTGTGTAGTGTCTTTTTCATTTCCGAGAAAAATAAACTCTATCTCAAGATAAAGTTGAAAATAGTATATGGAAATTGAAAGGTTTTGTGTTTTGTTCTTTTTCTCTTCTTCTTCTTTTTATATAGACATGACTCTGTCTGTTTTTCAGTGTGCCTCCAGTAAGTTGTCATTCCATCATTTTCGTGGTCTTCCTACTGATCGTCTTTCTATTGGGGAACCGTCTCTTGCCGTCTTTACTTCTCTATTATAATAGAAGTGGTGTTAAAACTAGGGAATAACAATATGGTTGCTTATTTCTGAAACATACTTCACTGATTTTGTATAACCTTACTTTAGGCATTTTCTTATTATTTCGTCATTAATATTATTCATTAAAACAAATTTCAATTTGTCCTTCTTCCTAGATTAAAAATCTGACCCTATAGATGCTCACAGACAGCTGGTAAATGGTATTCTAGAAAAAACCTTCAGTGGTAAGCCAGTCGCCGGCGCTCGGTCCACAGCGACATTCGACGCCTAAATGTTTCAGTAGAAACCTAAGACTGATGATAACACTGAATCTTTCTTTTGGAATATCAGTTATCTCGGCTCTTTGTGTAGTGTCTTTTTCATTTTCGAGAAAAATAAAATCTTCTATCTCAAGGTAAAGTTAAAAATAATACATGGTAATTAAAAGGTTTTGTGTTTTGTTCTCCTTCTCTTCTTCTTTTTCTTCTTTCTATATAGACATAACTCTGTCTCTTTTTCAATGTGCCTCCAGTAAGTTGTCATTCCATAGTTTTGGTGGTCTTCCTATTGGGCAACAGTCTCTTGCCGTCTTTACTACTTTATTTGTTGTCATTCGGCTTATATGATCGTTTCATTCTATTGTTCTATTTCTTACCCAGTTTGTGATGTTGTCCAGCTTGCATCTACGTCGTAGATCTGTACTATACTATACTATATATACAATATTGTTGCTTGTTTCTAAAACATACTTATCTGATTTTGTATAACCCTATTTTAGGCATTTTCTTATTATTTCGTTATTAATATTATTCAATAAAACAAGTTTCAATTTGTCCTTCTTCCTAGATTAAAAATTTGACCCTATAGATGCTTACAGACAGCTGGTAAATGGTATTCTAGAAAAAACCTTCAGTGGTAAGCCAGTCGCCGGCGCTCGGTCCATAGCGACATTCGACGCCTAAATGTTTCAGTAGAAACCTAAGACTGATGATAACACTGAATCTTTCTTTTGGAATATCAGTTATCTCGGCTCTTTGTGTAGTGTCTTTTTCATTTCCGAGAAAAATAAACTCTATCTCAAGATAAAGTTGAAAATAGTATATGGAAATTGAAAGGTTTTGTGTTTTGTTCTTTTTCTCTTCTTCTTCTTTTTATATAGACATGACTGTGTCTGTTTTTCAATGTGCCTCCAGTAATTTGTCATTCCATCATTTTCGTGGTCTTCCTACTGATCGTCTTTCTACTGGGGAACCGTCTCATGCCGTCTTTACTTCTCTATTATAATAAAAGTGGTGTTAAAACTAGGGAATAACAATATTGTTGCTTGTTTCTAAAACATACGTCTCTGATTTTGTATAACCCTATTTAAGTCATTTTCTTATTATTTCGTCATTAATATTATTCAATCAAACAAGTTTCAATTTGTCCTTCTTCCTAGATTAAAAATCTGACCCTATAGATGCTTACAGACAGCTGGTAAATGGTATTCTAGAAAAAACCTTCAGTGGTAAGCCAGTCGCCGGCGCTCGTTCCACAGCGACATTCGACGCCTAAATGTTTCAGTAGAAACCTAAGACTGATGATAACACTGAATCTTTCTTTTGGAATATCAGTTATCTCGGCTCTTTGTGTAGTGTCTTTTTCATTTCCGAGAAAAATAAACTCTATCTCAAGATAAAGTTGAAAATAGTATATGGAAATTGAAAGGTTTTGTGTTTTGTTCTTTTTCTCTTCTTCTTCACTCTGAGATAGCGCGTCTGTGTCTGTTTTTCAATGTGCCTCCAGTAAGTTGTCATTCCATCATTTTCGTGGTCTTCCTACTGATCGTCTTTCTACTGGGGAACCGTCTCATGCCGTCTTTGCTTCTCTATTATAATAGAAGTGGTGTTAAAACTAGGGAATAACAATATGGTTGCTTATTTCTGAAACATACTTCCCTGATTTTGTATAACCTTACTTTAGGCATTTTCTTATTATTTCGTCATTAATATTATTCATTAAAACAAATTTCAATTTGTCCTTCTTCCTAGATTAAAAATCTGACCCTATAGATGCTCACAGACAGCTGGTAAATGGTATTCTAGAAAAAACCTTCAGTGGTAAGCCAGTCGCCGGCGCTCGGTCCACAGCGACATTCGACGCCTAAATGTTTCAGTAGAAACCTAAGACTGATGATAACACTGAATCTTTCTTTTGGAATATCAGTTATCTCGGCTCTTTGTGTAGTGTCTTTTTCATTTTCGAGAAAAATAAAATCTTCTATCTCAAGGTAAAGTTAAAAATAATACATGGTAATTAAAAGGTTTTGTGTTTTGTTCTCCTTCTCTTCTTCTTTTTCTTCTTTCTATATAGACATAACTCTGTCTCTTTTTCAATGTGCCTCCAGTAAGTTGTCATTCCATAGTTTTGGTGGTCTTCCTATTGGGCAACAGTCTCTTGCCGTCTTTACTACTTTATTTGTTGTCATTCGGCTTATATGATCGTTTCATTCTATTGTTCTATTTCTTACCCAGTTTGTGATGTTGTCTAGCTTGCATCTACGTCGTAGATCTGTACTATACTATACTATATATACAATATTGTTGCTTGTTTCTAAAACATACTTATCTGATTTTGTATAACCCTATTTTAGGCATTTTCTTATTATTTCGTTATTAATATTATTCAATAAAACAAGTTTCAATTTGTCCTTCTTCCTAGATTAAAAATTTGACCCTATAGATGCTTACAGACAGCTGGTAAATGGTATTCTAGAAAAAACCTTCAGTGGTAAGCCAGTCGCCGGCGCTCGGTGCACAGCGACATTCGACGCCTAAATGTTTCAGTAGAAACCTAAGACTGATGATAACACTGAATCTTTCTTTTGGAATATCAACTCTGAGATAGCGCG